>NC_086369.1:16552780-16720280 GCF_036324505.1 Eleginops maclovinus
AATGCATTACGGTGCAAACTCTGCTGGGTCATATTTGAGATGATTTGGCAATTGACATTTTTTATCACCCATCTAGTTTTGCAGGACTTTCACTTTTGCAGCAAGACAAATATTTCAAATGAAACAACACTTGGGTAAAAAGCTGCACAAATCCAAGTTTTACTGCACTTTTAAACCCATTTATTAAGACAGCATAACCCCTTAAAGAGGCCCTATTCTGCTTCCTGTAGTGTCCCCTCTCCTATACAAACAGTAGTGCATGTAAAGGGTCTGCAGAGGCTAACATCAGCAGACTCCTTTTCATTCCTGCATGAATCGATTTTGAATCACTGCTCCCTCCGGTCTGTGATCCGGTTCTTACTGCTCTTTTTCACTCCGGGCTGCTGCACCTTCATGCCCCAAAATAGCGTGCAGGCTTTGAGACGCTCTTCACAGAAGAGGAAGCAACATGAGAGGAGCGACACACGCTTCCCCCAGCATTGGGTGTGTGCATGCCCTCTGGGTGGAACTGTAAGGTTAGGACTTGTAAGAAGACACTGCCATGTCAGCAAGCTGCCCTGACAATGCCATCATCCCCCTATTCCATTGTCTTTCTCCCCTCTTGTCTTTCAGGGGGGGAAGGTCACATGACTGAATTGATCCCCCCCGTACCACGCTCTGCTCTCTTTCAGCATGCCTCATGTGTCCGCTGTGTCACATTCAGGAGTGTGTGTCACATAAAGGAGATGTCATTGAATAAAGCCCATTCACTCTTCCCTCCCACACACGGCGGGCGTGCAAATCGATTATCCTACCGCGTCAGAGCGAAGGTTGGGCGCGTAAATCAGCACGACGCGGCTCTGAGAGAAGATGTGATTGCTTCTTTTAGGTAATGGTCACTTTGGAAACAGATCCAAGGTCGTTTGTCGATGCCGGCCTCCTCTCTGGAGTGTTCGGAGCACAGGGGGGTAATAGCCGGGCGGAGAGTGCATAATTCAAATCAGTTTGCAGCCAGAGAGGAGAGGGAGTACTGCGCCGGCTCGTACCTCTGCAGCCACTGTACACAACCTGCCTGCAAACACACCCTGCTTTAAGCCAGTTTTGACATCCATCATTCCTTCCGTTTGCCGACCTTTTCACCCCGCTGTGTCCTGAAAGTCCCGTGCTTTTATTTTGAAAATCACGTCGTTAATCTGCGGTAATGAGTTTTCTCACCGGGGAACCGCTTCATTACCGGCAGCTCCTCTTCCTCCATCCTCTGCTGCCTTTCAAGGGTGAGGAGGACAGAGGGTCAGGAGAGGTTGGAAAGGGGGAGGAAGAAGAGGAGGATTGCTGTCATATGCACAGAGCTGGGCTCCCAGGATTCCTGGCATTTCTTCGCAGAAGTTGTGAGCTTTCTAGGAAGAGGAAGAGGCCCGTTGTGTCTAGATGTGGGACAGTTTAAAATCTCTATCTCCCGCCTCTCTGCTTCATCTCTCCTCTCCTCTCATTCATGCTCAGAGAGTCAGCTCATGAATGCAGCGTCCACCCGAGCGGAGGGTCCCTGAAGGTTACATATGAGAGGAAGCTGCTGAGCCAGCTTTATGTTACTGAGCCGGATCATCACAGTCTGCAGCTCTGTTCCCCCTCCTCAGATTATTCTGTTCCCTCCTCAGATATTATTCTGTTCCCTCCTCAGATATTATTCTGTTCCCTCCTCAGATATTATTCTGTTCCCCCTCCTCAGATATTATTCTGTTCCCCCTCCTCAGATATTATCCTCTCTCTGGATTATAGTCTGTCTCTGGCATGCATTCATCACGAACACTGCAGCTTGCATTGGGGTCAATGATGTGTGATACAATCCTCCTCCACTCTTACTGGTGTGTGTGTGTGTGTGTGTGTGTGTGTGTGTGTGTGTGTGTGTGTGTGTGTGTGTGTGTGTGTGTGTGTGTGTGTGTGTGTGTGTGTGTGTGTGTGTGTGTGTGTGTGTGTGTGTGTGTGTGTGTGTGTGTGTGTGTGTGTGTGTGTGTGTGTGTGTGTGTGTGTGTGTGTGTGTGTGTGTGTGTGTGTGTGTGTGTGTTTGTGTGTGATATGCAGAGAGGGACTGACCTTGCTTGAGAAACTCACTGAGGTGGAATTGATGTGAGGTATATCTTGTAGAGATGTTTGTGAAGATGATGAAGAACACCAGCTCGTATATAATAAGGTTTATTACAACAGCATAGTATCACACACCAACACGGGCAACACGAGGTTCCCAGAGCCCATTGTGGAAGTCCCCTGAACTGTCTTTGTGCATACCATTTATAGGATTAATGTGTGTACGTGTCCAAAGTGTGTGTGCTCACAGGAGGTGATCAATGACAATGTGTGCCCCACTGCAGTGACATGTATATGTTCATGGGGGCCCCCTGATGTATTCCAGCTGTGGTTATGCAACATCGTATGGCACCCCATTCTCCCTGAACATCTTCTCTGCACTCTCTGTGACCTCAGAGAGTAACTAACTGTATATATGAACAGGTTTAGTACACCACATATTCTCCTTAGTTTCACCACCTGTGTAGCGCTGCAGAAAGAAGTCGTAAGAACGGTGGAAACTGAGATCAGGATTACTCTAGCTGCATTTAGGAGTGAAATGCATCTAGTTTTCCATACTCGCTGTAAGCCAACACCTTAATTGAAGTCTAATTAACCGGGTGCTAGTTTTCTCCCAAAGCCTGTGCCGAATATTGGATTCTACTTGCAACATGTTCCCCGCTCTGTGACTCCCTCCCTCAGTCCGTCTCTCACCATGTGAGTCTAATGCACAAAACAGAGTCGGCACCATATGAAGAGTCTGTCCTTCACGTGCCGCTGCTAGAGGTCTGAGTGAAAACCTTCTACATCGGCATGCCTTGCAGATGTCTGAGAGTGTGTGTGTGTGACGGAGCGCTGCTGCTGTGCCAGCATGTTCCTCAACCCGCCCTCCCTTCACCCCTGAATGTGGCGCGAGGAGTCGGGACAGTTTACGACCCCCTGCGTCCTCCAGCGGGCCAGAACTCTGTTAACGTGATGGATGGAGAGGCGTTCAGGCGCTCTCACTATCACCAGGGGATAAAGAATGCCCGGGAGAGGTGGAGGGGGGAGACTGGAGGGCAACCAAACAAACATACCTGCTGCTCGGACTCTACCAGAGGATTAGAGTCGGCTGAATCCAGAGAGAGTCTGAGGGGCACCGGAGGGGTTAGCTGCACCATGAATCAACATTTCATCAATACTTTAGTTTGCATTAATGCAATATTCAAGATGTAGAAGGCAGAGTATTCATCAAAAGCATGAACAAGGAGGAGAACCATCCATCTTTTGCTCACTCAGGTACAAATCCTCTTCAGAACAGGGGAACTGCACCCTGTGGCTGTGTCTTATCTATTGTTCAAAAGACCACAACCTAAGGATATAGGGCTGCAGGATTAGGGAACAATACAGTATTGCGATCATTCTGACTGATATTGCAATTCCAATATGATTCCTATTGGTCATTTTTGCAGGAATTATTTCCAGAAACACGTTAAAATACGTCTTAAATTTGAAAAAGAACACACTGTAATTAAAAATGGCATTGTGCCGTAAACAAACTGCTTTGACTGCGATGTGGATATTGCGCTAGACCACATTACGATTGTATTCAAATTTCCATAAATTGTGCAGCCCTAACATGATCACACACACACACACACACACACATACACATACACACACACACACACACACACACACACACACACACACACACACACACACACACACACACACACACACACACACACATACACACACACACACACACACACACACACACATTCACACACACACATACACACACACACACACACACACACATTCACACACACACACACACACACACACACACACACACACACACACACACACACACACACACACACACACACACACACACACACACACACACACTGTCTTCTTGGTGGTGCAGGAAATAAATACCACCGAAGATCCAATCCAGTCCATTCCTGCTGACCTCCCGGGTCGACCTTCCGTTCATAAAGGACCCTTCTAAAGACTTATTATGCATGCAGTCTACATTATCTTGTTTGCCTAACCTCAACCTCCTCTTTACCCTGAGAGCCTGGATATTATTTTTCTGTGATCCTCTCTCCGGTTCTGTGAGCAGTTTTTAATTTGGAGGAGGAGATCATAAGATAGTCCTTATCAGATATCATGAACTGTTAGTCTGAGGGTAATTCCAGCAGGTGCTGCGAAAAGATGAAGTGTGTGAGGGGGGAGAGAAAGAGGGACGGACGTCAGGTTATTGTTCTACTGGTACCTTTAGATTATTTTCCAATTACTGCAGAGCATTGTTGGGGGGGGATTAACGCTCTAAAATAGACAAAAGGCGTTCAAAGTGTCATAAAAACAGCTCAGTCTAATTGGGGTGAGACCAGCATTATGCACACACACACAATAAAGAGCTAATCCCTTCTTTCAGTCCCCCCCCCCACACACACACACACACATACACAGGTGTAATTATAAAGCTCCTCTCTGCTGGACATTTTTCCACTTGTCCGGCTCAGGTTATGTAACTTTAATGAGTTTTTCCCTTCCAGCGGCACAGTGGGGGGGCCGTGTGATTGGTTCTTCTCAATGAGGATCAGAGAGCCCCCCCCACCCTCGCTGTGCAGGTGTATGTGAAGGTGTGTGAGCTTCAGGCGAGTCCTCGGGTCAGAAAGACCTGCAGGAGCTTCAGGTCACTGAATACAGATGTTTCAAAAGGCTGAGGGTGTGGGGGGGGTCTAAGGGCAGGGGTGACAATGCATCATGGGTAATAACCCCCCCCCCCAAGTCTGATTTAAGGTCAGAGATAACAGTGCAGTGCATTAAGGTAGGAAGAGGACATAAAGCAGTTCGAGGAGCATGTGATGTGAAAGGGTCCCTCTCTGTCTCCTGCAGCCATCATGTACGTGATGGGAGCACTGGGCCCTGCAGCTGGATACCTGCTGGGGGGCGTCCTCATCGGCTATTACGTGGACCCCACAACAGCCGTCAACATCGACCAGAGCGACCCACGCTTCGTGGGAAACTGGTAAAACATCACGTGCATGTGTGCTACTTCCTGTATGTCCCTTCCCACTCCGTCTCCTAACCCCCGTCTGCTTCCTCCTGCAGGTGGAGCGGCTTCCTCCTTTGCTCCGTCGCCATGCTCCTCGTCATCTTCCCCATGTTCGCCTTCCCCAAGAAGCTGCCGCCGCGCCACAAGAAGAGGAAGAAGAAAAAGATGGGCTCGCCCGGCGACGTGTCCAGCGACGACGAGGTGATGAAGGAGAAGACGAGCAGCAAGGAGCAGAACGTGACGTCCTCCATGGGCTTCGGGAAGGACATCAAAGGTGAGCATCGGCTTCCTTTTCCACATGGGAAGTATTACAAGCCCTGTCTGTAAGGAACTGTGACGTATTGATGCACAAATGGCTGTAATCCCTTCAATCTCCATGCTTTCTAACAGAGGACGCTCCTTTAAACGTTATTGATCAGTGATGGAGTTGATTAAAAACTCAGTGGACGTTTGGCTTAAAGCATGTAAACACAACCCAAAATACAAGCTTAAACCTAAAAATACAAGCTTAATAAGACCCCCTTTTCTGCTAAATCAATCTTCCATTCCTCCAATCGAACAGAAGACATTTAACCATGAACACTAGAGATGATGTGAGAGTGTTTTCCAGTCTTCTCTCAGGCAGAATCTCCTGGATTTCCCTGGGAGAATCCCTCTGCTGCAGAGTCTTCCTCTCTCTTAAATGAGCTCTCAGGGGAGCAGCAGAGAGAGACTGGAGCATGCATGATGGCTCTCACACTCTTCAGTGTAACAATATTTACTCAGTGTTTGGTCCTCATAGATTCATGCTTCTCTGCAGCTCCTTCTCCAGTCCTGCAGACTGTTCAGTGTTTGGATGTGTGATGTGTAGCCGGCGCTGTGTGCACGTCCTTCTGTTCGTCCGACGCACAGATTCAGCACTTCCTGTGAAGATATGCTGCACTGTTTTTGTTTGTTTTGCCCTTCAGATCATCAGCAAACAGTGAAAAATGCCAACGCTGGATATTTCCAGTAATGCACGTCAGCTGGTGGTTATTATGAAACGCTGCAACTCCTTACATTTCATGGAGTTTAAGTTATGATAGATGAAAGACTGCAGCTCACAATCCTATTTCAAAACCCAATTACTTGCCTGTCAGGAGGTAAAATACAGATATAGATGTAGAGAGTCTGCAGGAAGGCAGAAGTGGTTTCAGTGACGCTCAATACTTCAACGTTAAGTCCCCAAAGGCGGCAAGAAACTAACATGAGGAATAAATTGACAAATTGCTCGTCATCAATGAGTAAATAAGAAGACTTAAGTATGTCAAATGTCTGATTTACTTTCCAAAACCTAAGAAAGATAAATTACTTTAATACGATCAGAAAAATTAATGTGCAAAATAATGAGCATTTTAGGGAGTTAAAAAGTCAAAAAGTGGAAAAATAATAATAATAATATATAATTTTATGGGAAATATTTTACTTAATTGACTTTAAAAAGCTCTTGTGTGACCTACAGTGCATTGCAAATAATCTAAATAATTGTTCTATGATCACCTGTCTCCTCTCCAAGCAGAGAAACGGAGTCCTCTAATCACTGTTGCTAGGCAGAGTCCGTCCTGTCTGCAGGCTCTCTCCACCTGTCCTCTGCAGGAATAATTAGCCTCACTTATTCCTACCTTTTGATCTGAGGTAACCCGGACAGATGCTAACACCGCCCCACCTGCAACACCATCTAGAAACACCCCAAATCGGTGCCAACATTTAGACTTTTGACCAGGAGATTGGACAGAAGAAGCCCCAATCACAGCCTCATGTTTTTGTTCAGACTGAGGCTTTTATTCTAAATATGCTCTGAGGTTATGCATAATTTGATATTTCAATGCAGTGCTCCTTTGTCATATTGCAAGAGCACACACTAGACCTCCTCTTTAAATGCTCCAACATCAGTCTGCAGATGAATTCATTGCATGTCGGGGCTTTCCTCAGAACATCCTCTGTCTGTGCTCCCTGTGGATCATGGAGATCCTCATTCTGTCAGAGCTGCTCCTGAAATCTTCTCCCCTCGTCGTGTTGAGATGCAGCAGCGCTTTCTGCAACCTCAAGGACATTCAAGACAACGCTAAAAGCCTCAAAAACAACATGACCCTCATTTTAGACTTAAAAAGAATGTCTGTTACAACTTTTAGACAAGATTTGGGCTGCAGAACGGCAAAATGCATCCTGGTTTAATGTCATTTTATATGTAAATGTCCACCTTAAGGTATGGACAGCATGGTGGCTTCATGATGGTAACGGAGGAGGAAGAGCTATGACATCATGCATCTTCCTCCCTGGTGTTATTAAAGAAAAATAACCCCATTAGATCCTGTTGTTTTAAATGATGGTGCATTCATTTGCTCTGACTGTGCACCAGATGTCTGTCTTTCTGCCCGGTAACAGTGGTGTAACCACATTACGTACAGAGGGCGTTCTGCAACATGTCAGACCACTGGTATGGCCTCTGTCCTCAGGCAGACATGCAGGGTGTGTTTGTCCTTGTGATGATGAACCACGGCTGAGTGTGTGTGAGAGGCTTTCTGCAGAGATACAAATACGTGTGTTTGCAGTAGAAGATGCTGGAGGCTACACGAGTTCCTTCAAGCTCCACAGGGTTCAGACTGCAGGAGCACCTGGTTGATCCTGCGGGGTTGCATCACACCCATCCAGATATTTACCCTTTAATTGCTGCGTTTCTTCAGGAGTTTTCCCTGATACTGCAGAGGGTGTGAAGTGTGCAAAGCCTGGGGCCGTGTTAATAAAAAGTGATTGATAACGAGACAGGTTTATGAGTCAGAGACATTTAAGGATGGTGTTAGCCTTCCAGTAAATACCCTTCAACTGAGGGACTAATAGTGGTTCCATTCCAGCCCCTCACTGTGTTTCACCCTCAGATCTCCCGAAGGCGGCACTCAGGATCCTCAGCAACATGACCTTCCTCTTCGTCAGCCTGTCGTACACGGCGGAGTGTGCTATCGTCACCGCCTTCATCACGTTCATCCCGAAGTTCATCGAGTCGCAGTTCGGGATCCCCGCCTCCAACGCCAGCATCTACACCGGTGAGTCCCTGTGGGGGGTGAGTCAGCTTTAGGATTGCTGGGGGTAAATTATTCAGGGAACGCTCAACAATAGCCGGGAGAAAGACGTGTGTTTACTCTGCTTTAACGCGGTCAGTCTGCAGGTGAATTGAGTTCCTCACTTCTCCTCTGGATGATTCACAGTCTGTGCCGTGAGTCATCCCCACTTTCATTCAGAGAACAGCCTCCATTACATCCCTGACTGTGACACACACACACACACACACACACACACACACACACACACACACACACACACACACACACACACACACACACACACACACACGACAGAACCATTACTTCATCTCATCTGCCTGTTGCCAGGATACGAGGGGTGAGGATAAACGGGCGGTTTGTTGCCATGGTTCCCCAAAGTGATGCCAAGCTGATGATGGTTGGCGAGGGCAACGAGGACATCCTGCTGCTGAAAGAGCCACGTTTTAGATGGAAAATACATTTGAAATGAGGTGAAGCAGTGGGGAAATATAACAAGGTTAACGTGGTGTTCTTACGAGGGAAATATCTGATAGTCTCTGAAATGAAAATGGTTCATTTAGAACAAAATTTACGGAAAAAACATCAACATAAGTCATCAATTGGGCCAAAAAGTCTGCTTTTTTTCAAGTTGTTAAGCATCTCACTACAGATGCAGTTCACTGTGAATTATCCCTGCAGTTGATGACTTTTTAATCAATATTTGGGATTCAGCAATTGGAAAACCTTTGATTTTAATCCGAAACATTGCCAAAAATTGAGAAGCATCTAGCTGCTTAAAGGTTAAAGATACTCCCCACTGAAGTTCTTCCACGAGTTGAAATTGAATATCATACCCTCATTGTGAGGCAGCAGCACTAACTCCGCTAGTTAGCTGCTGGTTCACAGATCATGGGATAAATTAAGCAGAAAGATTAGACGTGCGTTAATCGGTAAGCAAAAGCGGGACTCCAGATGAATCAGTGCATGCTTCTTATAGTAGCTGCTGGTGTGGAGATGAGCTGGCTGCTCAGTGCTGTGTTTACAGCGGGTTAACACTGTGACTCAATCAGTGCAAGATCTTCAACAGATCTGTGTTTCCCAACTCCAGATATGAAGAATAGCCGTTGACTTTTAGCTGATTTTGCCTTATTTCCTCGAGCTGCACATTAAACAATGCATCCTCAGTTTCCGGCTGCACCCACAATGCTTTGCTGGAAACAGAGGAGTCATTAGGTCTCTAGAAGTAGCTCCTAAAGAGGGAGACGGATAGCATTGTGTCTCTGAATGCCGGCGCTCCGTAGGGAGAGCGAACAGCCGTGTAGAGACCAAACATGTCACAATAAGATGAATGGATATCTTGCAAATTACTGCCTCTATGATTCTGTTTTATTCCGGGCTAACGAGGCGCCACCGCTACATGCTCATTAGAAGCTGCTGCAGAAATAGCGCCGTAACTCTGCTGCAGCTTCCTCCCTTTCTCCCCCCCCCCCATATACACACACTCTCTCCATCCTCATTATCTCTTCTGTTTGTCAGAGACAGTTCAGAGCTGCAGATTTTGAATGATAATCCAGATGTGTAGCGTGTTGTGTCGCTGCGATATGATGCATCTGGTGAGACTGAGGTCACGTGTTGTCCTGCAGAAAGCACACGCTTCAGTGTAGCAACATGCACTCTCAGGATAATGTCACGCCACACACACACACACACACACACACACACACACACACACACACACACACACACACACACACACACACACACACACACACACACACACACACACACACACACACACACACACAGAAGCCCGATCTCTGTGTACTTGGATCACTCCTCTGCTGATCCTCTTTCTTCGCCCCCCCTGCCCCCGCTGGCTGACCTCTCGATGCTTGTTACCGGGCAGACAGTTCGTGTCGGACTCGATGGCGGCTCTAACTCCTGCAGGAGCAGCCTCCCTTTCCGCACGCTGTCAATCGGACCATGCAGCGAACACTTCTCTGATCGCTTTGTCCTCTTCTTCTAAGGCTGAAGGCGTAGAGGGTAGCTTTGTATTGACGCTAATGTCTATAATGCAGAATAAATATACTCATAATGTACTTTAAGCATTGCACAACCTAAGTTTTTAGGCACTTATTTATATTCATAATGCTTTACAACAATAATCATAACACATAAACAACACTTTCATAGTCTCTTCTTAAATCCTGTAGTTATAAGATGCAGTAGAGAAAATATCACTAAATCCAGAAATGTCGTAATAATATTTGACCTCAAGTGTTTTTAAAATGTTTTATAAAAGCATTTCTGTATAACATAAATATGAATAATGCAATATAACCCACTGTTTGTTATAAACCCTCTTAAATATTATAAGACTTCATATCTGCTGTTCATTTACTGACTTTTTGTTCATTATGTGCACTAATCGTTTGAGATTTAAGACATTATCTTCTAACAGTGCATTCAAATCAGTGTTGAAATGCATTCAAATCAGTGTTAAAATGCATTCAAATCAGTGTTGAAATGCATTCAAATCAGTGTTAAAATGCATTCAAATCAGTGTTAAAATGCATCCAAATCAGTGTTAAAATGCATTCAAATCAGTGTTGAAATGCATTCAAATCAGTGTTAAAATGCATTCAAATCAGTGTTGAAATGCATTCAAATCAGTGTTGAAATGCATTCAAATCAGTGTTAAAATGCATCCAAATCAGTGTTAAAATGCATTCAAATCAGTGTTGAAATGCATCCAAATCAGTGTTGAAATGCATTCAAATCAGTGTTAAAATGCATTCAAATCAGTGTTAAAATGCATTCAAATCAGTGTTGATTCAAATCAGTGTTGAAATGCATTCAAATCAGTGTTGAAATGCATTCAAATCAGTGTTGAAATGCATTCAAATCAGTGTTGAAATGCATTCAAATCAGTGTTAAAATGCATTCAAATCAGTGTTGAAATGCATTCAAATCAGTGTTGAAATGCATTCAAATCAGTGTTGAAATGCATTCAAATCAGTGTTGAAATGCATTCAAATCAGTGTTAAAATGCATTCAAATCAGTTTTTTGTGAAGTAAAAAATATCATCAAATCTGAAATGATGTCTATGCATGGCAGTAATGATACGTGACACTAACAGTCATAGAATGTGTTAATAACTCCAATGAAGCAAAAAGCCTTTCTAATTTAATAGACTTCTTCCAGAAGGAAGTTGCCTGATTAAGGTTCTAAGGATCAGATGCTTTACACTAATTATTTCAGTGTTCAAATGTTCCCGACAGAAGCTCACACCCTATTCCTGTGCTGTTTGCAACACCTCTGATGCCCCCCCCCTCCTCCTCTCTCTTGCAGGTGTGATCATCGTTCCCAGTGCGGGGGTGGGCATCGTGCTGGGGGGCTACATCATCAAGAAGCTGAAGCTGGGAGCGCGGGAGTCTGCGAAGCTGGCGATGATCTGCAGCGGCGTGTCTCTGCTCTGCTTCTCCACGCTGTTCATCGTAGGCTGCGAGAGCATCAACCTGGGGGGCATCAACATCCCGTACACCACCGGGTGAGGCTCGGTTTGAATACTGCAGATTAAACGCAGAGAGACTGGTTTTATTTCTTATTCAAACCTAATGCAAAGTGGTCTGCTTCATGTTATCCTGCAGGGACTTAAGAGCCTGCAGGATAACACGCTGTAACAGGGCTGAACCCAAGGTTTGACATGCTACTGTCTGCTGCATTCTGCTGTGTGTGTGTGTGTGTGTGTGTGTGTGTGTGTGTGTGTGTGTGTGTCACACTCCTATCACCCTCATGTGTTGTGGCATTGTGTTGGAGTGCGAGTGATTAATTAGCAACACTGGCATCTGCTCTTGTGGCTCCACTGTATCACTCCGTCGCCTCTATTCCTGAACCACACACACACACACACACACACACACACACACACACACACACACACACACACACACACACACACACACACACACACACACACACACAGTGACCTTGGAGGATGCTACTAACTTTCATGCATGAACAAAATGTACATTTTTATTTTTCAAAGTTATGCCAGCATGTCAGAAGTGTACTTTAGCATAGCTTTAGATAAAGTTCCTTGTAGTTAATATCATCTGTACGTTAGTAATGCCCTTTACATCCTTATAAAATGCTGATTCACGACGCTTCACTGTACACACATTTCTTAAGGAGCAAACGTTCCACGTTATTGACTGCTTTGGATAATCAAAAGCATTATGCATTAGTGATCATTGGTTAATATGAGATAAGATCAGATATCGTTAATTTATCCAAAATTGGGGGGAAATTGCAGGTTTTATTCAAGACAATAAACACAACATAAATGTGTAGATTTTGTTGTAGAAAAGATATGCAGCATGTCAATAGAATATCTGTGTTTAGAAGTCTGTATTTTTAGCATCAACTAAAGCACACTTTTTTGTTGCTTCATTAAGAATGAAACACTCTTTATTTAGCATTAATGTGCAGTTTACTGTGCTTCCGTCAACATTTTATGACTAACGAAGATTTTAAATGTTAAAGCATGTCATAAAAGGTCGTGGTGTGACTAGTGCACCCTCTCAGGAGTTCAGTGAGCTCTGAGCACAGGCGGGGAAACACTGAGACTGACTTCCCACATAACTAGTTAATCATGGTCCTTTAAAGCCGCACAGCTGACCCGTTAATAACTGAGCTCTTTGTCTAAGCCGCTGTTCATAGATGTGTGAGATGAGGGGGGGCTTCATTATGAACAGCACTGGTCAGCAGTCACCGGTAGCACCATCATGAGGAATGCTTGACCCCCGCTTTGTGTGCCATTGTCTGTACCGACAGTCTAGACGGAGAAAGAGTATGTTGTATGAAGTCATCTCTGCAGCACATTCAGCCTCCAAAAGATATTTTGCTTCCTGTAATTTGAATACTGCGTTGGTCTAGGTTGCGATTTTGATAACATTTAGAATAATTGTCTGTGTGTTGCACGCTTGAGGAAAAGAGTCGGCTTTAAATAAAACGTGTGGCTTTTGGAGATGGTTTAGTCTGTAAAGAAGGACACGTGCAATCACTGCAGGGAGATCTTTCAGGGCTGAAGTATTTTTCTTATGTGCACACACACACACACACACACACACACACACACACACACACACACACACACACACACACACACACACACACACACACACACACACACACACACACAGTGTCTGGAATGTGACACTGTTATGTCAGGACATGCCCGAATGTGCTTCCTGTGAAACAACCAATAAAGAGAGGAGTATCACTGACTAACAAGTAGCATCGAATAATTACTATGTCTCTGTTAGGCGTCATCTCGTGTGTGTGTGTGTGTGTGTGTGTGTGTGTGTGTGTGTGTGTGTGTGTGTGTGTGTGTGTGTGTGTGTGTGTGTGTGTGTGTGTGTGTGTGTCCAGTTTTTCCACAGCAAAGCTTCACAAAAAAAACTCCGGCCTGGCTTCAGTGCTCCGGGTTTAGACGGACGCCGGTTCCCACACCGTCTCTGGAGTCCCTCTATCATCACTCATATTGAACTCCCATCTTTCAAAACAACACACACAGGAACTTCCCTCTTCAAACAGCCGGACATGTGATGGGATGTCCAGCGTCCTAAAAAAAACGACGTTTCCAAACAATGATACGCTTTCGGGGAACAGTGATGTGTTACGGAGGATGTTTGGAATGAACACATCACTGATACGGTTCTAATAGAAACACAGGACGCTGTTTATGTTGTTTGAAACAAAGAGGTTTTTAAATTCATACCTAACAAGTGTGTTGTGTGTCTCCCCCTGCAGCCCGACCCTGACGATGACCCACAGGAACCTGACAGGAAGTTGTAACGTGAACTGTGGCTGCAGGATCCACGAGTATGCTCCGGTCTGCGGCTCTGACGGCATCACCTACTTCAACCCCTGTCTGGCCGGATGCAGCTCCGTGGGCAACGATAGCACCGGAGTTAGTGCTCACACAATCAGCACACACTTTGTAGGAAAATATCAAAAACAACATCATGTAATTACAGTATGTCGATGTTTTCCAAAAAAACGTCTGGTATGACATTTTCTAGAATAGACCGAAGCCATCATTTTTGGACATGCTGTGTTATGCCTTATTTGGACCGAATACACCGTTCCCTACCCCGGCGCGGTATTCGTGGTTTTTGAGCTTTCTTTGGACATGATATGGTGTTTTCAAAAGAAACCGAAGGGTTTGTGTGTCATTCTTTTTACGCCTTATTTAATGTCCAAATAAGGCGTAAAAACAGCATTTCGAAAAAATGGAACGTAGCATTTTCTGGCTAGCATGTTGTTTGAATAAAAAGTCACATGTCTGTTTATTCATGTGCAGATGAAGTGTTAACTGGAGCTCTTCGGTCCACAGGTCAGAAACTACACAGACTGCGGCTGCGTGCAGAGCAGACAGGTCATCACGCCGTCCTCCGGAGGACAGGTCAACCAGCTGCAGCTCGTCATCGTGAAAACCTACCTGAACGAGAATGGATATGCCTTGTCGGGGAAGTGCGACCGCACCTGCAACACCCTCATCCCCTTCCTCATCTTCCTCTTCATCGTCACCCTCATCACCGCCTGTGCCCAGCCCTCCGCCATCATCGTCACTCTCAGGTAAATCTCTCTACTTTTCCCCGCCTTTCTTCTGAGGCAGTACGTTTCATCTGCGATGTCTCTGTCCTCAGGTCTGTGGACGAACAGGAGCGGCCCTTTGCTCTCGGGATGCAGTTCGTCTTGCTCCGAACTCTTGGTAAGATCCTCAGTGTTCCCACAGTGTTATCGTGCACAGCAGAACCACGCTACATGTTTCAAACTCAATCAGGTCGACCCCTTCTCCTATTGCTAACCCATGGTGTTGTAGAGAACAGCGGTAAATAAAAAGAAACGTCTTTGGTAGTTACGTTTATTGTTCAGGAAACAAGGGTAAGGTGTTGGACTCAGCAGCTCCCTGAAACCAGACCTCACAGAACTGCAGTGATTCTGTACGACCCCCTGATAGCTCTTAATGAAATGCTGCCCCCGAGTGGTGGACAGTTGTTGGTACAGTCAATCTAACTTTCTCAAATCTGTCTCCTCTTCCAGCCTACATCCCCACCCCCATCTACTTTGGGGCTGTGATCGACACCACCTGCATGCTGTGGCAGCAGGACTGCGGCGTGCACGGCTCCTGCTGGGAGTACGACGTCACCTCCTTCCGCTTCGTCTACTTCGGCCTGGCCGCCAGCCTCAAGTTTGTGGGCTTCATCTTCATCTTCCTCACCTGGTACTCCATCAAGCACAAGGAGGACCGAGCGGAGCTGTGGCGACAGCGCCTGCCTCCGCTGGGCACCGTCAGCGAGCTCATCTGCCACGCCGGGGGCCACAAGAGCCACGCTCGCACCCGGTCCTGCCCGGTGTTCATCCCGCCGCGGCCCGACCCGCCCGCCGCTCTGCTGCTGCACCGCGGCCACAGCACCCTTAGCTGCCCCGGGAATGCCCTCAAAGCAATAACCCCGCCCATCCTGCTGCCGCACCACCACAGAGGCTCCGCCCACGTCTGAGGCTACGCCTTGCTCCGGCGTCCGTTGTGACACGTGCCTTCCTGTCTGTGTTTCTGCTCCACAGCTGCTGCAGGACTCTAAAGGGCTGCTCCGGACAGAAGGCTGATGAGACCTCCCATGGTGCTACTGGAACAGAGCGGGGCTTTACAACCTGTACAGACGAGCCGCCACCAGCCGGCCACTAAAGCACAACTCACCTGTACTATGCAAGATCCCTGTACAGCTCCTCCTCCCCCTCTTCCTCCCGCTCCGAACACTTCAGCCTCCCGTCTGCTGTTATCTGGATCTTCAGAACTTTTTGTAACAGTGCCTCTCAGGCTGTTCGGCCAGTGTACACAGCTAGCTCAATGCTAACGCTAGCTGAAGAAAGCCAGTCTCTGAGCGACTGCTCTGTCGCTCCTCGCCTTGGTGACGTCACCATGTAGCTTAAAGCCGACACGCAGCAATGGTTCAGCCTTTAACCACTTCTACTCAATCTAGATTCCATTACACTCTACTTTATTACAGAGGGAAGAAGGTTTCTCTGACCATGTGCTGAAGCTACTGGAGAAGGTTTCTGAATATTGGACCTACTTTGAAACGAGGACTGGTGTCTGATCTACAGGAGGATGCACCACTCCTGCTTGCTGAAGCTCCACAGATGTACATAGTAGTATTCTCTTGGTGTAGGCTTCAGAGAAAGTAGTGCAGTGAGCAGCTTCTACCGGCAGGGGTAATCTGATTACTCCTGGTGTGTGGCGCCTCTGGTGGCTGCAGACATGATTGTGTGAAGGCCAGTGAATGTTGCTGTGTCAGAGCTTCTGTCTGGGTTGTAATGTTCATTAATAATCACGCTCCCAAAGATTTACTTTCTGCAGTCTGAATCAAACGGTCTGCAAAGCGTAGTGGTTTTTAGATTACTGTATTTTCTTGAATGTCTTAAGGACTGACCTCCCTTTGAAAAGTGTTTTGCTGAGACATGGAGAGAGCCTGGTTCGTATAGAAAGGAGGAAAAGTCTGGAGCGAGATTTTGTATTTGATATTATCCTAAGTTCAGCTGAGTGAAAGGAGCGGAGCGTCTGCTGCAGTGGGAACGTGTTAACTTTGGGCCACGCTTGGTGGTTTTCTGGCAGTGACTCGTTTAGTATTATCGTGACTTAGTACCTCAGATTAAATTTCCATAATAAGTGAGCATCGTGTAAATATCGGCAGAGCTAATGACGCGTATTATCCAGTTAGTTAGAAGCATATTTATGAACTAACATGGCACTGCAATTAAAAAAGTCATTTCAGTTAACTATTAACTATCTACTCCATTAAAGTTAGTGCTGCTAATGGAATTCTGTCCTGATTGAAAACCAATTAAGCCCTGAGAGGCCAGTGAGGACATGAATAAATCTAGTGCTTGATTTGAATATTTCTCCCATTAGTTAAAGATCTAAAAACAGGTGAAACTAAAGGATTTGCCAGAATATTTTTTCAGTCATTTTTATTTAGTCCATTCTCATTAACAACGTGCATTTAGTGAGTGTTAAAAAGCTGTGTAACATGGCTTTCTTTTGGCTATAAATGCCTCCTTTTGGTCTTACTCAGAACACAGGGTACTCTCCACTCTTCTGTTCTTACCAATAACATCCTATCCTGGCAAACCGTTTAATTCCCCTGTTCGTAAATCACATCACATTCTTTCCACGCTTGCCTCTCAGGTCTTTGTAAATCCTCTCGTATTTACTGATTATTGGTAACTGTTGAGCGTGCATTAAGTAAATCTGTTATATATGAAGAGGAGGAAGGAGGGGAATCGGCAGCAGCGCCACACATGACTGCAGAACGTGCTCTGAAAGTGGAGCTCTGACGGTCTGAACTTGGCTTCTGTTCCTCAGCAGCAGAGGCCTGGTTGATGTTTGTGAACACTTGATTTACAGATGCCTTGAAACTGGATATTTGTCATTAAAAAACTGAAAGAAATCGACCTGTCTGAGTGGTGTGTGTGTGTGTGGTGGGACAGCACTTACGTCGACACGGGGCGGGGGAGGTTGAAAAGTTTATTTCTGAACAGCTTCATGGCTTTCCTGAAAGTTAAGACACACTGTCGACAGAGAGAAGCACAGCAGCAGCAGCAGCAGCAGCTTTTTGCACACACATTTCTAACGGTACAGATGAAGGACAGACAGGAAGTGATGCATTTATTTCAAAATAAAGCACTCGTCTTTAACCAGGTTTAATTTAAAGGACTCCAGTTACATTCAGAGTGAAGTGAACATCAGGACCAAACACCACGGGAAGGTTTGTGACAAAGTTAACACCCGGTGACCGTGAGGCTCATTTTTAATTAACGTGACAAATGTGCAAACCCCAGCAGGTGCATCAGTAACACAAGTCACACTTTCAAAAGAAGAAAGGATTGGTACTTTTTCCACAATCTAGTTTTTTTTGAGTAGTATAAAGACATACTCCTCTTGTTAGGGCTGCCACTATCATTATTTTCATTATCAATTCATCTTAAAAATATTATCCTGATTCATGGATTAAGGATTGGGAGTGTAAAAAGAAATACTCACTGTTGTACTATTTAAAGAAGCAGGTTGACAATTCTGCATAGAAATGATTAACACCATAGGTTTTGATTGTTCTTTTGTCTAATGAGGGCTTCATTTTACATCCCTGTGAAACGTAAATGTTAAAAAGTGCATCTGGGGCCAGATTTGATATTTCTCTCTGCAGTGATGGGAGGGTTGATGACCTGAAGCTGCGATGGTTTCACCACTCACGTAGTTTTTCATAAAAACATATATTAAAAGACGGTGTCATCCCTCAGGAATAAATCCGGTTGACCCCCTCTGAACACTCGGCTGCGGTAAGGCTTTTTCTTTCCTAAATATATATTTGAAAAAGAAAATAATACTGTTTTACTAATAATCGTCGGCACCTGTAAAAAAATAAACACTCATTTAATTTTACAACTCTGGCGCTCTGAGGGGGCGCCTGTCAGTCATGTCTCTATGGCGACTCGTTAATCAGAGGCTCTGATTGAACGCTCGAGAGCCGCTGCCCTCGTGGTCGCTCAGCGTCTGTGGGGAGAGAGGGAGGAGGCCCTGGGCCCGGAAAATGTCTTCCTCCTCCTCCTCCTCCTCCTCCCCCTCATGCAGGCTGTGGGGGAAGCGCAGCAGGGAGTCGTGACGCGTCTCCAGCTCGGTCATCCCGTTGCCGCTGAACGCCTCCCCCTCCACCTCCTCCAGCTGCTGCGTCCTCAGGGGGGTGGAGCCGCCGTCTCTCCTCGGGCCCGGTCTGTTCGCCACCCTCTCGGGAAGCTCGTTGGCAGCGGGGGTGCTGCTGGGGGCGGGGGGGGCCTCCGATCCCGGCTCGTCTCCGCTGCCCTCCCCGGCACCGGAGCCCAGCTCTGGCGGGGGGGGGGTCATCCAGGGTCCGGTTGAGTTTCATAAAAGCGCGGCGCAGTGCAAACATATTATCTACATCCGTCTGGAAGGAGAGCCAGGCGTCGGGGCCGGGGCTGTAGGCGGGCCGGCGCTCGTAGAGGCTCTCGTCGAGGCGGTACAGATCCTCCAGGCCCTGCCGGTGCACCCCCGCCTCCGTCAGGTTGGGCAGCTTAACCCGGGCGTCCGTCCCAAACTGCAGAGCTGTGACAGAAAGACACCGGGGTGAGGACGAGAGGACGACTGAGCTGAGTCCATGCCGCAAAGCCCCCCCACACATCAGAGCATTAGAGGAACATACACTGAGCTCAAACACATGCTGACGTACACACACACACACACACACACACACACACACACTGATCCGTCATAAAGACCAAGGTATGGAGCGGCACATAAAAAAAATAGATGGCAGAAGTCAGGCAACCTGGAATAAAAACAAAAAGATGAGCTGCTGGTTTGCCCCCGGAAGTAAGAGCAGCATTTCAGGAGGAAATATGCAGAATAACCTCAGCAGATTTTTGGGGAAAAAGAAGCATCTTGAGGCTTAGCTTGTCAGAGTAAAAGCTGCAGTGTGTGTGTGTGTGTCAGACTCACAGGAAGGAGAGGCTCGGTCTCCTCTTTGACCCCCTCCCATGCTGCTGCTGCCTGGTAAGCAGGTGTCACAAACAGAGGTCAGAGGTCAGTGGGCTCCAGCTAGTTTCATGAGATGATTCTGCAGGTCATGCTGCTCTGACCCCAGGATGGAGGTGGTATTTTTTGACTCAGCACTTTTGAGGGACATTAGTTTGCTTTCCGAGAGATACATGCTAAATATGTTTAAATACAGAGCCAGTGAGAGGAGTAAGATTATGGTAAAATAAACTTAGAATAATTGGTAAATTAAGTTTTCAATTCACATTTTCTCGTTAAATCTCAAAACTTTTTTATCCGTTTCTTCTTGCATAATTATGCTCAAATATCTTAAATAATATCCAATGTTTTTCTCAAATGTACTGCTTTAATACCTTATACCTCTTGCCTACACTGGCCCTTAAAAATCCTCATGAATAACTGGCTCAAATCTGTCCATCTCAGTATGAAGCTACAATCAACACTTAGCTTAGCTTAGCATACTGACTGGAAGCGGAGGGAAACAGCTAGCCTCAAACGTATTTTGTGTTAACTTATTAGCTTTGAGGTTGTGCTAAGCTAACTAGCTGCTGGCTGAAGCTTCATATTTAGATCCCAGAGAGGTTTTAATCTTCAGACTCTGCAGGAAAGCAACACTTCTCCTTTAATGTATGATGCATGAGGTGGAATGATGATGTCATGCTTTTGTGCAATCGATGCTCAGGTGGAAGTGAATTCAGCGCCTCCTTATATGACTTTATTAGCCGTGTTATCGTGGTGAGTGACTCCTCTAAAGGCAGTGAAGGCTCCTCACAGCGGAGACAACATGGAGCTTCTTCAATGAGAGAAAACCATTGGTCATGACTGTTAGCGTGTCCCAGCATGCAGCAGCAGCAGGTGAGCGACGGCAGCTCCGCAGGATGGATGGATTAGTGGGAATGAAGCGATTGAGCCCATGCAGGTGTTAAAGGAAGAAGAAGAAGCCACTGAAGAGAAACAAAAAGGGGTGGATACCTGTGTGGCTCATAGCTGCCTCCATCTTTACCTCCTGATCGGGAAAATAAAAGCAATCGATTGTTAATGTCTGATTCAGGGGGATCAGGGGGGGTAATATAGATCATTCACACTGAGGAGTCGGCATGCAGCTGCTACTGCCTACGGAGAAATGCAATCATTGGAGGATCAGAAGAAAAGAGGAGATCTGAGGGAGGAGGAGAATCATCTGAGGAGGAGGGAGAGAGTGTGTGCACAAGGGAGAGAGGAGGGTCAGAGTGTGTGTGTGCAGGAGGGTCAGAGTGTGTGTGTGCAGGAGGGAGAGAGGAGGGTCAGAGTGTGTGTGTGCAGGAGGGTCAGAGTGTGTGTGTGCAGGAGGGAGAGAGGAGGGTCAGAGTGTGTGTGTGCAGGAGGGTCAGAGTGTGTGTGTGCAGGAGGGAGAGAGGAGGGTCAGAGTGTGTGTGTGCAGGAGGGTCAGAGTGTGTGTGTGCAGGAGGGAGAGAGGAGGGTCAGAGTGTGTGTGTGCAGGAGGGTCAGAGTGTGTGTGTGCAGGAGGAGAGAGGAGGGTCAAAGTGTGTGTGTACAGGAGGGAGAGAGAGAGGAGGGTCAAGTGTGTGTGCAGGAGGGAAGGAAAGAGGAGGGTGTGTGTGTGTGTGTGTGTGTGTGTGTGTGTGTGTCAGAGAAAGACTGGATTTGGACTCGTTGACCTCCACCTGAAAAATTCAGCATTCATCACTGATGACACATGCAGCATGCAGATACGTGCAAACACACACACTCACTAACACACACCCAGAGGAACACTTCATAATTCAGGGCAGGTGGGCTGGTGTCGTACACTTCCTGCAGGTGAGTGTTTACCTGCGTCCGGGCCTTTTGGGCGGGGGTTGCACTGCTTGTGTCCCTGACAGCTCCTCATCTCCATCAGGTGAGCGTGCAGAGAGTTCAGGACGTCCCGGTCCACCTGAGTACACCGTGTTGGTCAGCTGCAGGACACACACACACACACACACACACACACACACACACACACACACACACACACACACACACACACACACACACACACACACACACACACACACAGTATTTTATTATCTTTCTTCTGAACTTGTTATGTTTTATTAAATATTTTGATCCATTTCCTTTTATCTTTAACTTCTTACATTAAATCACATTTTTACTTTTCAAAGATTTGTTCGATATTTTTGGTTTATTGTTATTCTAATCTATATGTATTATATATAGTATATACAAAACCCAATTTCAGGTATTCTGATTCTGAATTATTCCTATTTCCACTAAAAACCTGCAACATGAATAGTTTTTATTCCTGCAGGGACCAAAGGAAAGCCCTGGATGGAGAGCCAGATCAATAATGAGTGTGAGATGTTGACCCTGACCTGGTAGGGGTCGCTGTTGAGGTCGAAGTACTCCAGGAAGCCGGTGGAGAACTCGCAGAAGAGCGTGTTGTGCGTCTCGTTGATGGTCCTCAGACACCAGTAGGTATTGTTGTTGGAGCTGGTGCAGGCGCAGAATCCCCCCACTGCACAGAAACACACCTTTAGTCTAGCAGTAGCCCCCAGAAAATGCATTGCATCCTGGGTAGCTGTGGGTCAGTACACTCACATGTCCAGAGGGGGGCGGTGGCCCAGTGGTCGTTGTTGTGTGTGAAGCAGGTCAGTCCGGGGAGGCTGCAGTCGTCTCCTTTCCTCGCTCGCTTCTTCTCCTTCCTCTCCTTCTTCTTCCGGCGGATCTCGTTGTACAGCTGAGCCTTCCCGTCGTTCTCCTGCGCCTCCTCCCTGCAGAGCAAACCAGAGAGGATTACCCATCAGCCCCTGATGACGCCGGGACACGATGGACATGTTTGCACTGACTGCTTCGACTCGTTATCTTCAATCAAAGGTGTCTCTAGGGTGACTTACCTCCAGGCTAACCCTAGTAAAGTGTACTGTCCCTTTAAATGAACAAATACTGTGTGTGAGTGCTTGTCTGATTTCCCCTCCATGCAATCACTTCAGCCATGCACCTGTCCTCTCATCCAGAACACACACACACACACACACACACACACACACACACACACACACACACACACACACACACACACACACACACACACACACACACACACACACACACACACACACACACACACACACACACACACACACACACACACACACACACACACACACACGATGATAGCTAAACATGCAGGGAGCATGCACACAGCAACACGGTGATGTCATCTCGCTCCAGTTGCAGGTTAATGACTACGAGGCAGCACTACGTGGGGCGGAGGGTTAAAGGAGACTCACTTAAAGGGATGGAGTTGATCTTTCCTGCTCTTCCCTCTCTGAGCCTTGTTTCTGTCTCCTTTGCTAAAGTAGCTGCTTTCATAAACAGAGACACAGACTAAGGACCAGGTGATGACTTCTACAGGGCTCTAAAACATACACATCGCTTTTCTGTGTACAACATGAATAGAGACGTTTGGAGGCTGAATACTGACCTCTTCTTCCCACAGTCACAGTCCTCAGGTCGGATCCTCTTCAGGTGACCTCTGACCTCTCTCAGGTTTTTGATTTTGTCTTGAAGCACTTCAATCTGGAATTTAACATGCAGCAAATACTAAAAATTAGAGATGCAAAAGTCTCATAGTAATGTCACACATCATGCAATATAAGACATACGAGTATATGTGTGTGTGTGTGTGTGTGTGTGTGTGTCTCACCTCCTGATCCACGTAGCTCTTGTGGTCCTTCCAGGCTCGGGGGGATTGGTAGATTTCCCTCTCACAGTGGACGCTGTCGTTCACCAGCATGTAACACCTGAAACACACACACACACACACACAGCTGTCACACACTGCCCTCCTGACACAAACACACACACACAGCTGTCACACACTGCCCTCCTGACACAACACACACACACACAGCTGTCACACACTGCCCTCCGACACACACACACACACACACACACACACACACACACACACACACACACACACACACACACACACACACACACACACACACACACACACACACACACACACACACACACACACACACACACACACACACACACACACACATTAAAGCAGACTGCCTTCACTCACTTGTGTGTGACCTTCACAGAGTTCAGGTACCCCACAGCATTGGTGTCGTCGGCCAGCATCTCCTCGGAGCCGTCCAGCCCGGGGAGCAGCTCGGGGTCGTCATGGTGACGCTTGGAGATGGAGCGGCGGCGCACGGCCATCTGATCGTCCGCCTGGAGGTCCACGTCGTAGATCTGACCTTCGAACTCCACCGACAGAGAGCGGGTCTGACGCGTGTGCACGAAGCGAGGTCGGAAACCTGCAGAGACGGGAGGAGAACTTCAGATTTTCAGCTGCAACGTTTCTCAGCACCACTAGAGGGCGCCAGATCCTTCACTACCACACAAAGGGACCTCCACAGGGACCTCCACAGGACAAACTGCTGGACTTGTTGCCGGATCTTTGCATTCTGTCTGCATGTGTCTCTCTTTACAGCATGGATAATCACATACAGGAAGTCAGGGTTTGATCTCCTGCAGACTTTTGCTGCTGCACAATGCATCGGGAGGATATTGAAAGCTGGTGCTGATGTCTTGCACACCAGAACAACCACAGTCATCCCCCTCACAGGCCCTCCCCTCCATCACTGTATACTCACGCTGGCCGCTCTGCTGCCGTTGTGCACGCCGCTCGGGTCTGGAGGATTTCTGCAGAGCGTGGCCACAGTCGCAGCCCGGTTCCCGGGGGTCGTAGCTGCTGCGGGGCTTCAGACTGCGCGCCCTCTTCCTGGAGCCCTCCTTAGAGCCTCCCTTACACTTCTGGATCCTCCACTTACCCGAGATCTCCTCCACACAGTGCCACTTCTGCAACAGCAAACACAGCATGCATCAGCAGCCAGAAACTGCATGAAGCTCTCTCTGTGCTAACTTACATTCATGGATTTATGTCCAAAGTGGAATTACGTGTGGTGCAACACCTAGTGAGTTCATATGAAAAGAGTCAGGGGATATACCCTAGGTTGCAGAGATGGAACATTTTAGGCTCCTCTCCTGACATCGAGCAAAAAACAGTTTAATTTATCAAAACAGAACAAAAAAAGTACTAATTGAGATGATAAATGTGTTTATTGCTGCTTAAATCTCAGCAGAAAGCCTCTGTTTTATTTTGAAGGCTCCTTGAGAGACGGATAGTTCAGGAGGATCTCAGCATGTGGGAGAAACCGGTGCCCAAAAGCAGCGTGAAAGATAAACCAACACAACCACACGAGGAAACCCTGTCTCACTCTGAGCCGGGTGCGTCAGCAGAGCCATTGTGTATAAACATCTCAGCTCCCCCCACTACATCCTCCGGGTCTCTCTCAATATTTAATCGCAGCAGGAAGAGAAAGCGAGGCTAACTGCAGCCGCTGGGTTGCTCTGGTTTAACCGGAGGAGACACATGTGCAGAGAGAATGCAGGCTCGGACTAAAAGGCGGTGAGGAAGATCAGGTTTCCTCTGGACGGAGAGCCAAACAGAGCTGCTGTACCAGAGATGTAGAGTCACTCAGGGAGGAAGACTTCATCCTCCTCCTCCTCCTCCTCCTCCTCCTCCTCCTCCTCCTCCTCCTCCTCCTCCTCCTCAGAAACAACAGTAGAGGAGGAGGAGGAGGAGGAGGAGGAGGAGGAGGAGGAGGAGGAACCTGAGCCCTGAGACACAAACATGCGGTCGCGTTCAACACAATAACTTCAGGTTCAGGACTGAGGTCGGATGTCTCTGTGCAAGAATATCCATCTGTTTCAGAACAAAGCTTCAGTTTGAGGGTGTTTCTAAGTGACAGGGGGGTCAGAGGGATAGTACAGATGTTTGGAAGTGAGGTTGTATGAAGCACTCGTGCATTTTTGCATATTTTTGAGGCTCGAACTTGCACGAAAAGGCTGTCCAAAGGGAACTAGAAAGCCAGCAACTCCAGTGAAAACACACAAGAGATGCTGGTCAACTTTAGACAGTATCAGATAGTTAGTTGAGAGACTTAATACACTAAAGTCACACAATAACACCAACTAACTCACTAATTAATGCAAAAAACTGTATTCTGCAAGCTTAAATAACTGTTTTTGTCTGGTGGCTTCAGTTCCCCGTCAGAAAGGACTATCTGACAGCCAGGTAAACTGTGAAAATATAGTCTAAATATCTAAAAAATAGCATGGATTTGAACTGATTTTAATTTCTTTAGGTGTCTAAAGCAGTGCATTGCTTGTACTTCTGTCCCTTTCCGCAAACTGCATGTACTGTAGGTGCAACACAGCACACAACCTCCCTTTAAAACACGCAAACTGTCCCTTTAAACGCATCAAATAAACTGAGGAGCTGTGATAAAGAGGGGATTAGGATAAATGAAGAGTGTGTAAGCAACATCCCCTGTAATTTACACACACACACACAGCTGCTCACTGGGAGGTCATGTTTTGGTTTTTTTTTAAACCCCAGTATCTGGCCGCCCGCTCTACCCACTGAGCTATAGGACGGCTGGGAGGTCATGAGAAACTGAACGTATGCTTCCAGCTCTGCAGACACATCATGATGCATGAATAATGACAGCTGGGAGAGGACACGTCTGCAGGGTTTATGTGTGCATTATTACAGGTCCTGCCTTCAATACCTGACACACACACACACACACACACAGACACACACACACACACACACACGTTTATGTGACTATAAAGTGGGTCTGGGTTGCATTAGCGTGCCGTCATTTAATGCCGCCCCAGAACTTGTAACAATTTGTCTGGTTCTGCTCGGCGTGCTGCACACGCATTAATGGGCCGGATCAAAGGGAGCAGCTTAATGCACGGCTCCAGTTACCATGCAGGCGGGGGGGGTTTGGTTTACCTGCCCGGGTTGCTCGCAGGGCGTCTGGAACTCGGCCTGCTGACACGTCTCCTTCACCTTCTTGTACTTGGGGAGGCTGTTGGTGTGCTGCGGGGCCACCGAGTCCTCCTTCTTCCTCAGGATCTTCCTGCAGGAACAAAAGGGAAACACAGACTCGTTAGAGGCTCGGTGACGAAGGATTGTAGAGACTCATTCAATAATAATCTGCACTTTTAGTCCTGTGTTTAGTAGGGATGCTTTCTTAAGTCATGAAAACAGGGGTCAGCCCTCGAGAGAAATGAATTTCAACGTCTTGTTTAAAAACGACACGGACTGATCGTCCTCATTGTGCCCCGAGTGTGTCCGTCACTGTTTCCCGTTTTCCTCCCTCTGTCACGCCGCTGTGTGTGTCTCATGCCCAGTGAAAGGGTTTCAGTTATGTCTCCTCTGTGAGTGCCACGCTCTGGGCACGGAGCTCTGATTTACCCCCGACTCTCTGCCAGCACAGCCTTCAATGGTCACACACACGGACTGCAGCCTCCAACAGGTCAGAGGTCACACTCTTTTCCTTTCATACACAGCCGTACAGACACACCCCGACCTGCAGCCAACGAGGGAGGCTTTGTCCTGCCGATGTTTGGCAAACTAGGGATAGAGAGGGACTGATAGCAGTTTTATGACACACTAATATCCAGTATTTCTTTGGGTCTAACTTAAAACTTTTTAATGCATTAAGTCTGAGAAACACTTAAAGACTAAATGTCTGCAGCTTTCTGTGTATAATAGTTGAAAGTCTTCATTTGGAGTGTGTTTCTTCTGTAAAAACTAATACTTTTTAGGACCCTCTTTGCAGTTAATGCAAAAGCAGAGCATAAATTCTAAGGACTATAAATTGTATTTAAGACCTAAAAGGACCTGCAGAACCCCTGCAGTATCATGCAAAGACCTGCAGCTGCTTCTCTCCAGGTGGTCATGTCTCTTTCGGAGCAGCCCTGGCACTGCCTCCGCTAAGTGTGGAGTGAGCAGCAGCGTGCAGAGGTGTCTTCTTCTGCAGCACGGAGACACTGAACTCCACTCTGCTTCACAGAGAAACAGTCTCTGGCTGCAGCACATGTCCTGTGAGCGGATCCTCTCATTCCTCAGGTAACTCCATCCCGCTTTTGTTTGTTTTATCTTGCTATCTTCCGTCTGTCGGGTTTATGGCCCCGATCATGTGCAGAGGACAAAGACTCAGCTTGTTGTTCTCCTCTGCAGTCTACCAAACATCTCTGAATATTAAAACCCGGTGCAGACTGTGGTCAGGGAGCGTCTGTCGGACATCAGGCGAGTCGGGGAGCGTCCATACAACCGGAGTTCAGGGAAGTGTTAGTGACACACACTCTGCGGTGAGAAAAGGGGAGAAAGAAGGATGCTTACCCTCGCTCCACCAGGAATGTGTCCCTCCAGACTTTGGGTTTCCGGTTGGTTTTGAATCTGGGAAAACAAAACGCACAAAATTTAGAAACTCATCTGACCCTCAGTGTCCGCAGAGTGACAGGCGTGGGGGGATAGTCATTATATCTAACCCTTAAATATGTTTCCAGTTCTCTCTGATACACTGGGAAGGCTCCCAGTGAGGCTTTTTTTTCAGTGTCACTGCCGGTATTCATGTAAAATATTACTTTAACGTAAAACTAACTAACTATTAGTTCGCAGAATATTTTGTATATAGAGCGTTTCGTCTAGAAAATGATAGGAAATTGTGAATAATGTCTAAATGTTCAAGGACATGTCTCTAAATGTCTTGTTTTGTCAGTCTAAAACCCAAAAATGTCCATTTAACATGATCATTAACAGAGAAAAGCTAAGAAACCCCCACTTTTATGAGGCTGAAAGTAACATTTTCTGGCATTTTTGCTTAAACATTCCTTTGAAAACAATCAAGATAGTTGCCAAATCTCTTTCTGACAATCATAGAATTATTATTAAAAATGTTTAATATTTATTCTAGGATTCTTGTTTTTTTTATTACTTAGAAATATATATTTTTTTGCATTAGAAAAGAATCAAAAAAGGTAGCTGAGACAAAAATACTCCAACGACCCCAAAAGTTATTTTTGTGTCCTTCTCACACTTTTTTAAATGCCTCGTGCATGATGTGTTTTCTTCATCCATGCTGGACCCTGTTTGGTTTCTGGGGAAACAGATGATTCATCTTGTTTCTTTGGGAAACTTCATGAGAAAAACCTCCGAGCCAGAGTCGAGCCGCCAAGGAAAATCCAGCAAATGACCCCAGACACTCTGGACTCTCCGTTACTCCGGCTCTCTGCATGTGCGTTCTCTCACTCACGGTACAGAGCACGGCTGCTACACACATCAACTCTCAGTGCAATTACAGAGCAGTGCATGATGGGCAATCACACTGACCTGTTGCCAGTCCGGTCCTGCTCCAGCAGCTTCAGGATGGACTTCCCGTCCATGTCCGCAGGCGTGTCCAGCCCGGCGATGTGCAGGATGGTGGGGGCCAGGTCGATGTTCAGCACCATGTGGGGATTTCTGCAGGAAGACAGAAAGGTAACTCATGAAATGCATGCTGGGAAATTAAATAGCACATACAAGGAACCATGGTAAAAAAGAGCAGTAGTCCCGGGAGAAAAACGTCATATTGGACTTCATAGCAAAACTGAATGAATTAACCCAAAAAGTTCCTGAAACTGAATATATACTGGGGCATAAATGATGCCATTCACCATAATCTAATAAGAAGTATGGCTCCCACGAGAGGAAACACTCAGGAAATGGCTTGCTGAGACTTACACGGCCCCCTGCTCGATGTTGGGTCCCCTCAGGAAGAACGGCACCCGGATGTCGAAGTCGTACGGCATGGACTTCCCCTTCACCAGCCCGAACTGCCCGATGTGGTACCCGTGATCTGCCGTGTAGATGACGTACGTGTTGTCCAGCTCTCCCGTTTCCTCCAGCATGTCAAACACCTGATGGGGAACACGAGGGGGGGTCAGGAGAAAGACAAGAAATTAAAGAGAGCGTTATGTAGTGCTAACTTTAGGAGAATTCTGCAGACACAAACTTAAGAGAAATAAACTCCTGGACGTGGATTTTGGATGCTTCTTTCCCTCCAGTCTGACAGAAACCTCAGAACTGGCTGGTGCATTTATACAAGCACCATGTTTTCCTCTGCCGTCCACACGCACCTTCTGAACGGAGTCGTCCACCGACATGAGCGTCTGCAGCCTCTTCCTGTGCAGGAAGTTGGTGAACTCCATGTGGATGGGCCTCATGGGGCCCGTGTACTGCATGATCCAGTGCTTGTCCATGTTGGGGGCGTAGTTGTAGCTGGGCGTACTGCAGAGGAGAGAGACTGTGTTCAGGGTGGATGAACATGCATAGCAGTAGCAGGAAGGGGGGAGTCAGGGAAACACCTGTCTGAGACTTCTCACACCCTGCTGCTCAGGAACAGGTGCCACAGCCCAACAGCGTCTCTGTTTGTCCAGGGAAACGTCTTAATGCGCTGTGGTTGTTTTTCTGAACATCTCCCACCCTCACACACAGACGAGAATCACCCCCCCCCCCCCCATGGCTCACACAATTCATTGAGGGTTGCCAAATGCTTAACCCATTTAAGCAGGGAAAGCGTTGCCCCATTTCTACCATTGAAACCGGGAGCGCTGTTGCGTCATTCTACTATTGAACCCGGGAAACCGGATATGTCATTTTCTGGTACAAGAGCTCTGTGGTATTTCTTTGCATTACTTTTCGGCCTCTTAGCCAATGAAATGCATCAGAATATACACGTGGCATTGTTTGGATTTTTTTCGAGCAGTCATGCCGACTTAGTCTACTGCGGAGGGAATTCTGAAGTTAGTGACGGTAGTGATGTTGACGATCTGCACAGCGCTGATGACATTACTACTGACGACTTTGAACCCGTCGAACCAATCGACCGGGATTTATGGTTAAGACATATGTTTGAAGACGATGAAGACCATGAGTTCGAAGGTTTTGAAACCGAGTGGAGGACGGAGAATTACCACTCTAATCCACAGAGTGTTTTCAACTGCACCCTCCAGAGGCCACTCATGAAAGCCAGAGCTGTAAGCTCTCAAATCTGCTAGAGGCTGAGAAATCCATTATTTAGTAGGCGTTGACACAATTGCGGAATTTCCAGAAACACTTCAGGTTTTAGGGGTTCTTCTGAAATCGCCCATACGTTTTACAGGCATTTTCTCCAGGCGTTTTAGGCCTACATGGGTTAAGAAAATAATAGGCCCCAAAGTCAAGTTTGGAACAAGTCCTGCAGCCAGAACCCAGCGAGTCCCAGTCAATTCAGAGGAGGGGTAACAAGAGGAGGGGGGGTTAGAGCTGGGAGACGCTGGTCACCGGTCTGCAGTATTACCTGTGGACTCAATGAGAGGGAGGAACTATAGAGTAGTGTGAAAAGGCTGCAAAATCTCTGCAGACAATATGAAAACGTCACGATTATCCTGTCAAAAATACTTGCATATAATCCCGATAATCATCTAAAAACTTAAAATTAAAAGCCTTAAAACTTCTGGAACTTCTTCATTTTGCATCTTGACTTCACAGAGCAGCATCTACACCCTCCAACAAAAGAATAAAACAACAACTATTGTCCCTTTCTACTCAAAAAACAACCTGTAATCGAACATTTTCTGGATAATCAGCTGCTCGATAAACTACACTGTTGGACCGTATCTGAATCCCTCCTCATGCAGATCCTGAACTCTTTCCCCAGCAGCCCGGCGGTCTAATAAGCCCCACAAAGGGACTGTCTCTGGGCACTGGGCCACCAAGGTATGGGGGGGGCCCTGGGCACCGGGAGGAGCAGGAATGCAGAGTTCAGAGGAGCCGAGGCTGTCTATAGGAGAGGTCACACCTGCCACCGGTCACACAGCGGCCGGGATTACAGTGGCCGCAGCGACCTTAGAAAACTCTACACACACACATCAGAGACCCTCCTGCAGCCAGCAGCAGAACATAAGCTCCACAAGCTCCACAAGCTCCTGAGATACATGCACAGTGTTTGAATCAGAGAGGAACACCGCCAGAGGGAGGAGCGCCTCCAGAGAGGAACACCTCCAGAGAGGAACACCTCCAGAGAGAAGAGCACCTCCACAGAGAGGTACACCGCCAGAGAGGAACACCTCCAGAGAGAAGAGCACCTCCACAGAGAGGTACACCGCCAGAGAGAGGAACGCCTCCAGAGAGAGGAACGCCGCCAGAGAGAGGAACACCTCCAGAGAGAGGAACGCCTCCAGAGAGAGGAGCGCCTCCAGAGAGGAACACCTCCAGAGAGGAACGCCTCCAGAGAGGAGCGCCTCCAGAGAGGAGCGCCTCCAGAGAGGAACGCCTCCAGAGAGGAACACCTCCACAGAGAGGAACACCTCCAGAGAGAAGAGCACCTCCACAGAGAGGAACACCTTCAGAGAGAGGAACGCCTCCAGAGAGAGGAACACCTCCAGAGAGGGACGCCTCCAGAGAGAGGAGCACCGCCAGAGAGAGGAACCCCTCCAGAGAGGAACGCCTCCAGAGAGGAGCGCCTCCAGAGAGGAACGCCTCCAGAGAGGAACGCCTCCAGAGAGGAACACCTCCACAGAGAGGAACACCTCCAGAGAGAAGAGCACCTCCACAGAGAGGAACACCTTCAGAGAGAGGAACGCCTCCAGAGAGAGGAACACCTCCAGAGAGGAACGCCTCCAGAGAGGGACGCCTCCAGAGAGAGGAACGCCGCCAGAGAGGGACGCCTCCAGAGAGAGGAGCACCGCCAGAGAGAGGAACCCCTCCAGAGAGGAACGCCTCCAGAGAGGAGCGCCTCCAGAGAGGAGCGCCTCCAGAGAGGAACGCCTCCAGAGAGGAACACCTCCACAGAGAGGAACACCTCCAGAGAGAAGAGCACCTCCACAGAGAGGAACACCTCCACAGAGAGGAACACCTCCAGAGAGAAGAGCACCTCCAGAGAGAGGAACACCTCCAGAGAGAGGAACACCTCCAGAGAGGAACGCCTCCAGAGAGGAGCGCCTCCAGAGAGGAGCGCCTCCAGAGAGGAACGCCTCCAGAGAGGAACACCTCCACAGAGAGGAACACCTCCAGAGAGAAGAGCACCTCCACAGAGAGGAACACCTCCACAGAGAGGAACACCTCCAGAGAGAAGAGCACCTCCAGAGAGAGGAACACCTCCACAGAGAGGAACGCCTCCAGAGAGGAACGCCTCCAGAGAGGAACGCCTCCAGAGAGGAACGCCTCCAGAGAGGAGCGTCTCCAGAGAGGAACACCTCCAGAGAGGAACGCCTCCAGAGAGGAGCGTCTCCAGAGAGGAACACCTCCAGAGAGGAGCACCTCCAGAGAGGAACGCCTCCAGAGAGGAACGCCTCCAGAGAGGAGCGTCTCCAGAGAGGAACACCTCCAGAGAGGAGCGTCTCCAGAGAGGAACACCTCCAGAGAGGAACGCCTCCAGAGAGGAACGTTAATGACATTAACATCCAGCCTCCCTGCTCTTGTTGCCGTCACATGTACAGACGCTCGGTTGATTTACGAGGCGGCTCCTTCGAGAAGTTAACCGCCACAAAGTCTCGCCAACGCCGTGCATAGTGCGCGCACACACACACACACACACACACACTTCATGTCTAGTCCTTGCATTAGTGCATGACCTTGAACCTGCAGTCATTAGTCGACCCGATGGCAGAGAGTCGTCTCAGAGTGTTTGGATAGCCGGTCGTTTTTCATGCAGAATGTCAGAGAATGCTGTCAAATGTTCGTCTTGTCTTTGTTCGATCATAACTAAGTGAATATGTTTGGTTTGAACTAAAGCAAAGTGTTTAAAGGCATCACTTTGGACATTTAAAGTTAAAGCACTTATTCATGTGTTTAAAGCCTCTAAAACATGTACATTTAGTGCTTCCATTCTTTTATATCCTATCAAAAGGGACCATCTATTATTTAAAGACTTTGCAAAGAAACTCAGAAGGACATTTTTCATATTTCCAGTCATGTTTTCCACCACACAATGAAATGATAAACCTGAGAGTTAATCCATAATGAAGTTAATCAGCTGCAGCCTCAGACGGCCTTTCCAGGGACTCGCTGTCCTCTGTGGAGAACAACAGAAACCCTTTGAATTCTCTCAAACTGGAGAAGCGTCAAAACAAAATCATAAAAGAGGAATTCGCTCCACGGCGTCTGCCAGCAAAAACACAGCTCCTCAGATCTGTACTGGAGTCAGAAAACATCCAAACAAACACACACCCTTACCAACCACACCACTGTATCACTGGGGCAACCCTCTCCATTCTCCCCCGGGCCCCCGGTGCCTCCCCTACCCCCCTCACCCCGAGGCTGCAGCTAAAAATAAATTAATAATTTCACAAAGGGTGTTCCTCTGAACACAATGCATTCCTCTCATCCCAGAGCCGCGGGTGGGAAGACTGATTGATATGACAGGATCAGGAAGTGCTTTACAGGAGGGGAGGGGGGGAGACAAGATATAGGGAGACAGAAACAAGAGCAAACAGACAGAGGGGAATGTTAAGAGGGGGAGAAAGTGAGAGTTAGCGGGAAAAACTGAAAGAAAAACCTCCAAAAACATGAACTAATGTGAGGCTATAAAGGAACTACAGCACGGTCACATGACTTCAGGTCTCCACCGCTAAGCTAAAGGAGGCTAATGTTGGGCTATAAAGGAACTACAGCACAGTCACATGACTTCACGTCTCTACCGCTAAGCTAAAGGAGGCTAATGTTGGGCTATAGAGGAACTACAGCGCGGTCACATGACTTCACGTCACCACAGCTAAGCTAAAGGAGGCTAATGTTGTGCTATAAAGGAACTACAGCACGGTCACATGACTTCACGTCACCACCGCTTAGCTAAAGGAGGCTAATGTTGGGCTATAAAGGAACTACAGCACGGTCACATGATTTCACGTCACCACCGCTAAGCTAAAGGAGGCTAATGTTGGGCTATAAAGGAACTACAGCACGGTCACATGACTTCACGTCACCACCGCTAAGCTAAAGGCAGCTAATGTTGGGCTATAAAGGAACTACAGCACGGTCACATGACTTCACGTCACCACCGCTAAGCTAAAGGCTGCTAACGTCAGGGTTTAGCCCTCCTTCCTGCAGCTCTCTCTGATGTTCCTCGTGGTGCATCAGCTATTCCCGGACGGTAAATCGTTTTGATTTCAAGCTTGTCTCGTCGGCAGCCCTGCAGCTTATAAGCAGCCTGTCATCGCTAGGGATGTGGGGGGAGGGCTGAGCGCTGTGATAATGTTAAGTACGCAAAATCATAAAAACTGTAATTGGATGTTGAGGCGAAAAATTCCATAAAGCAGAAGATTAAAGCTGCCAAGATGTCTGTATTAACGGAGGTGTAGCACTGCTGCTGCGCTGCTTGATTTATTACCTTTTTGCACGTCTATTCATTGTGTTTAGAGCCATTTACGCTTCATGAAGCATCCAAAGAAAGATGATTTACTACTTTAATCAGATAAATAAGTTTAATCATATTGAAGATTTTGTTCGAGGAGTTTCTCGTTTTGCTCTTCTGATTGCTGATTGATTTCTAATATGCAGCATCATCGAACAGCATTTACATTTATAATAAATAACAATCAATGTGCCTTTTTCTGGGAGGATTAGGTCATAAATATGAGTCAGATGTTTGAAACGTCATTAAAAACCTATATTTAAGCAAGAAAAAAAGATATTTGGTGCAGATTTGAGCCGGTTAATATGATCTCCTAAAACTAATCTCTTATTATTTCACATGCTCTAAAGTCCCATAGAGGAACCCCGATGAGTGCATGAGCTGTCACGTGACTCTATATGTAACTCACATGTGCTGGGAGGCGTTTGGGAAGTGCTCGGCGTACTGCGGGGCCGAGTCCTCGGGGCCGTGGGGGGCGGCGTGACTGATGACCATCATCACGGGCCGGTGTGGGAACATTCGCTTCGACATGCGGAAGAAGTTGGTGCTGTCGTTGGTGATCAGATCTGTGAAGTAGTCCTTGGGGAGCGAACACACAGAGGAGGATTATTAGCTGTGTGAGTGTATGTGTATGTGTGTGTGTGTGTATGTGTGTGTGTGTGTGTGTGTGTGTGTGTGTGTGTGTGTGTGTGTGTGTGTGTGTGTGTGTGTGTGTGTGTGTGTGTGTGTGAGTGAAACAGCAGCAGCTTTGATAAACTCCATCACCTCCACACGCTGCTCAGACACCTCAGAATAAATGGACAGGGGCCAGAGGGGGGTATGAACCGGGGCCATTGAGTACACTACACCCCCGATCTGTCGAGTCAACAGCTGGCAGCGCGTCTATCTGTGTGTGTGTGTGTGTGTGTGTGTGTGTGTGTGTGTGTGTGTGTGTGTGTGTGTGTGTGAGAGACGGTATGTTATGACAGCTCTCTGCTCCTCTCAGACTCTCAATTCTCTTACGCCTCTTTAGCTTCATTTCATCCCAATTTTTTTCATTCGTTTTCCTTGCTTTTCACTGACTACATGCTAGATATGAGAATACTAATGATACATGTCATGTGTATGACGATTCTGAATTAATTCCTTATTACGAAAATGAAGAAAATGTGGTTTTTGGAGCAGTTTTTGGGACGTCTTTGCCCGTAAAATTTCCCCTCTGCAGGACGTGTGAAGGATTTCTGATACGCGTTTGGGTTGGGTTTTCTTTATGACTCTTATGACACATCCATGCTTTGGAAATAAAGATGCATGCACAAAAGAGAAGCCCTCCTTTCTGTCTGACAGGAGAAACACACCTGCATCCTAGGGCTTTTTAAAATAGGTGCATGAGGGAATAAAGGAGAGGCTTTGCACGGCCAAACACTGAAATTAAACATCTTATTTTGGCAGCTGAATGCACCAGGGAGTTAATGTGGAATATTCATCTGCTCCACCGGCACAATTACATGCAAGTCCGTGATTCATCCCTGCAGATAATGGGACAGCAGATAAAAGCCTCTGGACGGACGGCTTGTATTCAGGAGAAGGAAACGCACTAAGACCCTGAGCGCTCCGTTGTTAAAAGTATGAATGAATGAAAGAAAGAGTAACTTCCTGTACGAGCTTACACTCCGTTTGATGTGACAATAACACATTTCCTGACGTGCTATCCTCCCAGGCGTGGTGGGATCTGATGCACGGCTAAAGATCACAACATCATTCGCCAGCTCTCCAGCTGCAGATTAAGCGCTCTACCTGCAGCGAGCAGGGAGTGCCAGGCGAGGGATGAAAGGGGAGAGGGTGATTTTCCTGAACTGTCAAAAGTGGGTTTGGCTGAGTCACCCCGTCTCTATTAATAACTTTATAGTGCCGGCTCACGCCCGTGGAGACCAGGGATTGCGTGCATGTTTCATCGCCAGAAATCTGATCAGGAGGAAGCTCAGAGTCGTTGAGCACACACTCATTCACACGTGCTTTAATTTCCCCGCCCTTTTAAATTAAGAATTATGACTCTCTCTCTCTCTCTCTGAGGACTGCACTCTGAGCTGCTTGATCTCTGATTGTATTTCTGTCAACACTGATGACACATCCTTTCACATCTGGCTCTGTTTCTATAGGTCATGGAAAGGAAAAAGTATGGATCACTCATCCTCCTCCTCCTGCAGACGGAAAGTCAGAACTAATTGACTGAACTCACGGGGCGTCGTGAACTCCTCACCCTGCAGGAAAGCAGCGAGTGTCCCTGGTGGAAGCGGGGTTATGGTGTCTGACAGTAAACAGCAAATAGAGAGTCCGTTTGGGTTTGAAACCACAATCTGCTGAGCGTGTAAACACCTCGGCCTGTGGGGAACCTTACACCTCCGTCTGAGCTGGCACGGGAGCATTTGTTTGCCCATCTCCAGACTTGACATGAGTCCAGACTATAAACCTGGGAGATATTGGCGAGGAGCTGCGAAAACAAACTGACAGCTCTTAGGAAAACATGTGGAGGCCGTGTGGAGAGACACAGAACAACAGTGTTCGTCTCTGCACGATCTGAAGACAAGAAGGAAAAGACAGACCCAGGGGGGTGTTTATCTCATAAAGAGGCTGCTAGATGTTAATAAAGGGAAAGACTCCCTTTAATCCGGAACAGAATTCCTGCTCGTCTACGTCACATCTCCTCGTCTGTATTTAGAGCTTGAGTGCAACCTGCAATTTGTCCCGCCACCTCGTCTTTTATATCGGAGATAAACGAGCGATGGGGCTGATGAGGAGGAGACATACCTTGGCGTAGTCGGCCCCGTGCTTCTCCTTGTAGCCGTTCCGACACACGGTGTAATTATAGAAGCGGGAATTCTTGATCAATCCGACCCACTCGCGCCACCCGGGAGGGATGTAGCTGCCGTTGTACTCGTTCAGGTACTTGCCGAAGAAGCCTGGGGAGGAGAGGGAGAAGAAGGAGGGGCTGTTTTAACATGCAGCCTATGAGAGACACTATATATTATGTTTGCATGGATGCACAGTCGTTAAATGTTATTTTAGTTAAGGATGGCACACATTGGAAAAAGTTGACTACGCATAGTTTGCTATTCCTCTGATATAAAGTGCTGTATTTTATGAGGAACAGCAGATTAAAGTGTGTAAAGCAGCTTTCACTGTGCATGCATAGCAAAGACTTTGCACGCAAGTGGACTGTGCTATGTGATGTAGTGGGAAATAACCTGCTGTGAAGCTGTAATTTAATTCCAATAAACCCTCCTTCAAGTCTTAACTTCCTCTCCTGCAACTTAATTAAAAAAACGGCCAATAAAAAGATTAAAAAACGAATAGAAATGATGTTTTTTTGCACGTAGCACTCAGTCTATTTCAAGTAGCTCTTACGATGCTTTGGTTTTCTTAAAGCTAATGTATCTGCAGGGTCTGAGTGTGTATCTGCAGGGTTGAATGCACTCATTGTGAGTCTCTTTCATTAAGAGCATCAGATAAATGAAACAGGGTTGACAAAGGTTTGTAATATTACGTAACACGAGTCAAAGCTGAGATATCGTGCAGACTAAGTGGCCTAGGAACTGCAACTAAACAGATATTAATGCATGTTTGCTTCTGCCTGTACCTGCAGAGATCCAGTGTGTGTATGTGTGTGTGTGTGTGTGTGTGTGTGTGTGTGTGTGTGTGTGTGTGTGTGTGTGTGTGTGTGTGTGTGTGTGTTTGCTCCTCTCTTTCCCCTGGCTCTGCTGCTCTCAGTTCTCGGAGGGACCGGGCAGGGAGCCAGTCTGTCCGAGAGGAGGCTAATTGCAGAGTGATGCATCTGCTCTGACCCGCGGGCCGAGCTGCTGGACCCCACTGAGCTGCCCATCACACACACACACACACACACACACACACACACACACACACACACACACACACACACACACACACACACACACACACACACACACACACACACACACACACACACACACACACACACACACACACACACACACACTCTCTCTCTCTCTCTCTCTGTCTGAGCGGACACGACAGAGACCTGGCACACACGCTCTGTTTGCATTTCTCACAGCAGACAGCCAGGCCGGGCCCGGGAGTCGAACTTACTGTAAAGTATTTGCATGGACTAACACGAGCGGACGACGGCGGCCAGCACGACATCGGAGCCGCTGCTGACTGACAGCCTGCTGGCAGGAGCCCTGAGCTGAGAAATGCCACTTTTATATGTTAAATAATGAGAAAATATTGGCCTCAAACTGAATAAACTAATGACCCGACTCCTGAGATTCATTTTAGGGGATTTTATTGACTTGAAATGTACCAACGGCTGAACTGCAGGAACAACAACGGAATCTAAAACTTCCGTACCAGCCCCTCAAATGTTGAACGAACCGAGGTCGTGCTCACCTGTCCGGTAGCCGGTGTTGTTGAGGTAGACGGAAAAGGAGCGCGGCTCGTGCTGCGCCTGCCAGGAGGGCGAGGAGCAGTTCTCGTTGTTGGTGTAGGTGTTGTGGTTGTGGACGTATTTCCCCGTCAGCATGGAGGAGCGGGACGGACAGCACATGGGCGTGGAGACGAAGGCGTTGGTGAACGACGTGCCGCCCTCCTCCATGATCTTACGGGTCTTATTCATCACCTGCAGGGAACCTGAGGAGAAGGTCAGGGGTCAGGGCTGGAGCTTTAAGGACACCTTTATTTTCATACATGCATCTGTAATACTGTCAGGAAAAGGTGGTGCTAATATCAACTTAGAAGGAATTAAGTATGCATTCATTTGCATAAAGAGCACCGTTTAAACATGACTTCCAGACTATGGTCTAGAGGAGCAGACAATGAAAAGGTAATTAAAAACATATATTACCAACGCTTTTTAAATTGGAGAGTTTATGTATATTAACGAATGTTTACAAGCTAAAAAACTCACCAAAAACCCTTAAAAATAATCTCAATAAATGCTCCTTAAACCTTTACTTTATTATGTTAACATTGATTTAAATAGGTAACATAAAACATTTTATTTATTAATATTCTGCTCATTTATCAGCCTTTTTTCAGGCTAAAAACCCCACAAATTATGCACAATTTACCAGACAAAACAACGGAATAAACTGTTGAGTTTTTGTTGCAAAAAGAGGGTATTTTTTGTACAGTGTGCATCCCTTTTTATGACCTGTGCAGATAAGAAAGCACAATACATCTGCATTATATTAATAAAAAATGGAAAAACATTGACATAATTTGACCTTCTCTAGCCTCCATTATAATTCAGCGGTTAATAGACCAGATGGCCACTCTGCTCCGGCTCATGGCCTCCGTTTAATATTTCATGTGTGGAGGAGGACCACAGGACCCAAAGAGGGTCCGGGGGGCAGCCAGTCTTACCCAGCTCCACGTCCTGGTCGTCGGTCATGATGAGGATGATGTTGGGCCGGATGTTCCTGCGGTCCCTCTGGATGCGGCCCCTCAGGCTCTGGGCTCTCGTGGTGGTGAAGGCCTCACCATCCGGAGACAGCAGGGCCACCAGGGCCAGGCACTGCAGCAGCATGGCTCCCCCGACCAAGAGGGGAGGAAGACTAATGAAGCGAGGGAGGGAGGGAGAAGGAGTCCAGCCAGGACACTCACTCAAAGCCGGGCAGCTCTCTCAGACGAGGGCGACTGAGGGGGAGGGAGAAAACACATGGAGACGTTAGAGAAGAGACCCTTTAAAGATGTGTAGCAACATTTAAAGAGGCCCTTATGTGCTGTCCCCTCTCCTCTAGTGCATGTCAAGAGTCTGCAAAGGCTAGAATCCCAAAGTTCCGGAACACGGTGACATCACTACGGAACACTCGCACTCCAACACATTGTACGTGACAGGCTAAGGGGGCGGGACTTATTTTAAGCTGGTTGACCAATCACAACAGAGGAGACTGGGCTCTGGTTTCAGTCGGAGGGGGAAAATAAAGAGCTTTCTGAACATTAAAGCGTATTTTCTTCAGAGGAACCAAACTCAAACAGAGGAGCCAAACCTTGATGCTCCACCAGGAAAACTTCCCCAACAGCTCCAACTAAAGTTCACCATCAACACGAGTAAACAACTCCCTCAACAACAATCAACAACTCTGACCAGATCACAACAACCAAAGAAACCAGAGATCTCACCTCACAGAATCCCATAATATCCAACCCTCTCTCCCCTCGGTTAGATCTCTCCCTGAGCGAGACACTCTCTCTGCTCAGCTCTCAGGACTGTGCTGATTGGCTGCCTGCGCTCCAACACCCAAACACACACTCTGCAGCCTCGGCCAATCGCAGCCCACTGTCCACCTGTCACTCAGAAGTCACCCCCTGGGGAGCGAAGCGTGACAGAGGGCCAGTGGGGAGGATGGGTACACACCGGGGGGGGGAGTGGGAGAGGATACGCTGCATTAACCCTCGCACCACCGCCGCCTATCATAGAGTACTCTCAGTCAGCGTCACGGCGGCAGAACATCCCAGAATAACAGTGATGTGATTCTTTATTTGATAAATCGTGGATACATTTTATTCCTTTTGTTGCCTCTGTACTATTCTCTTTCATTTAGCCCCAAATAACTATTCTAAAATCCTATATTTGGACATAAAGAGGGTCTATTTTATCAGCTGATTATCACTGCTTTGTGACAGAAAGGCAGGTGGCTGTGAGATGAAGCATGAGGGTGACATGTCCTCCATCTTCTCCTGTGCAGCTCTCTGTTCTGAGGTAACGACCTGAGACTGTGACACCTGAGACCAGTCAGACCCCCTCCCAACACTAAGGGGTCCTTCAGATGCAAAATATAGATTCAATCAGTGGAAATAACTGTAAACTTTTGCAAATTTCTCCGATAACCTTTCCTTTCACAGTCAGTGTGCAACAACACACTTGGCATTAAACCAGATTCTGCTTCAACAAATGATCCTTTTCCGAGTAGTAAGTGAGTCATCTTTTTATCCTCAGGTCAGCTGTGACGGTCAGCAGTCCAGACGGAGCTTTAGCGGCTCGTCCCATTTCCAGTCGTGGTGACAGCGCTGAGCAAACACTGGCGCCGTTTGGACAAACAGCCCTCAGGGCGGCAGAGTGCACAGACCCTCACAGTGCATCACACACACACCACACACACACACACACTCCAAGTCCTCCTGCAGGAGTTGGAGAGCTTCCCAGAAACAATGGAGGCGCACGGAGACTCTGAGCAGTGGAGCCAGCGTGTTTAACGTTAGCACCCAGTCCAAATTCAATTTTACATGCCATTGGTTCCCAGCAATAGCCTCTTCATCAGCCTCAGTGGGAAACCAGACAGGAAGCCTCAGTGTGGAAGCTGAGAGGAACCGTGTGGTGCTGATGTGCAGTCGCTAATAAAGTCACACACTCTTCCACCAAGACGCTCCTAACTCAATTTCACCTGATGCACTTTCCTCAGGACGTCGTCTCAAGTTCGTACTGGGAGCACTGGGACAACTAAATGCATCTAATCTAACCAGAGGTGCCTGAAAAGAAGCGCAGAGCTATCTTTCTTCGACGCTTTAATCAACAAGCATTTATTTAAGGTGTGGGATGAAAGACTCACTGACTTTTTAACAAGATCAATCTTCATTTTGAGAGCCTTTAAATCTAGATTTACCAGTGCTCTGATCATTGCCTGTAATCAGGATTAACTGCACAGTGATTTGTTTTGTACACACACTCACAGAAGTGTTACCCAGAGATGTTGCCTGGGGGTGGGGGGTGGGGGGTGGAGGGGAGCTAAACATTTCTGGATGTGTTTAAATTAAAACTCATTAACTTTAAAAACCAGTGCTTCCACCTGAAAGTTATTACACACTTGGCTTCTGAACCTCTCTGTTGTTGCTTCCCAACATCCAAGTCCAGATGCATGCTGGCACTGTCATGCCCCCCCCCCGTGAGGATGCAGCACTGTGAGAGGACCTGGCTTCTTCTGTACGTCTGCAGGAGAGACAGGAGCTCAGAGTCACAACATTGCTTCTGCAGGATTAGCACTAATGACCCTTTAAATGGGCTACTGTAAGCTGGGGGGGGTAAAATACCCAGGGGTTCAAAGACCTGGAACAAAAAGGCCACTATGGACACACAGCTGCCTGATGCATTAAAGATGTGCAATTTTCAGATAAATGGCCATCAACACTGGGGGGCTGTAAAACACCCCTCAACCCCTCCTTCACCTTCAGGAGTCTTCCCTGCAGCGCTCTCGGTGATGTCGTGCACAAACGGCTGTGTATGCTGTGGAGCGGCACATGATGGAGGGGCAGCACTGTGCGGCATCCAACCACACAGCCGCTGCACCCTGAACCCCCCCTGACCCTGCTTTGATGGCGGCTTGTTTAACCTAACCTCGGCAACCTGAGGCTCCCCACACACCGGGGTTTAAAGGGAAACTTCGGAAGAGCTGAGGGGGTTTGAAGGGAACAAGTCTTGTCAAAGCCTGCTTGGGATCGGGGAACATGTGGCTTCAGTTCTGCTCAGTCTGCATCAGCTGTCGCGGAAACCCTGAAGTTCCTCTGCTGGAAACATGCACATTCGTCCAATGATCAGACGTTGTTTCCTCAGGTAACACGGAGAGCTTGGAGGAGAGCGGGTTCACCTTTCCCAAAAAACAAGATGCAGGTCAAACCCAAACCAGATGGCACTACAGTAAATCACTCATTCATAAAGGACCAAACAAAGGAGGCTTCAAAGCAACTCAAAGCCCCTCTTACTCCTGTCCTTCCTCTAGGGCACAAAGGCAGAGAGAGGGGAATTAAACTCTGATGGCATACTTTGAATTCTGCAGGTTGTTCAGGAAGGCTCTACAAATCTATGTGCATGTTGAGTTGCATCTGAACTGAGAGCTTACTCTGCTGCAGACCAGGGGCATTTCTTGAGAGGGGGAGAATAATTACTGCGAGGCCTTAGATTAAGGTTTGTCCAAATATTTCAGTAATCCGAGGGCGCTGGGCTGGTCCGCTGCCATGAGGACTGACAGGGGCCTTCTTTGCACTGAGGAGGGCCTGTTTCGGGCCCTGCTGGGCAGCACTTTGCACCACCAAGAGGCCCGTCAGCCCTGCGGCGCCAACTGAAGGAGGGCTCTGTCCCAGACGCTCTCTTGGCTGCGGGTTCGGGCTCAGACCTCTGTGTTTTCAGACTCTTAACTCCGATGATTTGTTTGACCAAAATGCTCAAATTGGTGTAGGATCCGTGACAGAATTCCAGCAGGGGGAGATCACTGGCTCTTTGTTCCAACATGTTTACGGCTCTGAACCTCGACAGGCACGTTCCCAGGCTTTGTTTCCTCCCCGCTGCAGCTTCAGACGCTGCAGAGAAGTGATTCCCCCGCGCTGGTATGCACCGTGTTCAGGGTACCGCACCGGCCGCTTTAATGAAGAACAATGGCCTGGACTCAGAGAAACCTGGAGCGAGTGCATCCAGGTCCATTAGTTAGAGCCCTTGTGTTCCCCTGGAGCCAGTGAGAGAGACTTTGTAGTGCCGAGGCAGCCGGGCCACCCCATCAATATTACGGGTGCATCGTAATGTATAATTAAAGGAGTCCTGGGCCAGAATACTTCAAAGTGGGAGCGGCTCGCGGGTCCCCAGGTGGTCTGCATGAGAACCCTTAAGAGGAAAATGATTAAAAAACACATTGCACAAATGGGGTATTTATTTGTGTGTGTGTGTGTGTGTGTGTGTGTGTGTGTGTGTGTGTGTGTGTGTGTGTGTCTGTGTGTGTGTGTGTGTGTGTGTGTGTGTGTGTCTGTGTGTGCATATCCTTCATTACGGACAACCTTAATTGAGGTGTGTGTTTCTGAGAGGAGCCTCATGCTGAGTGGCTTTAGGCTGGATTTACACCAAATTCTGTAGCTCTGGAGAAACTAAAGGTTGAATCAGAATCAACTTATCAATGGATTGGAAGATGTCCACAGGAAGAAGAACTGTATTGCATATTGCCGTCTCTGCTGCAACATACAACAGAAAGAAGCTTATTTTGTCCATTTTTTAGACAGGAAATGGAGGGAAAAGTCCTTCTTCTACTCTTTTGGTGTCTTATTACGGTTGGAAAAATGCTCCTAGGTGCACAGGGTTATGCAATGATGACGTATTATTTCACTCTGACTCAGAAGATAGCATTGCAATGACTCTCTCGACAAAATCCAACAGGCTTTTTCCATTGGCGTATTACAGAAAATACACCTTTGACTACGAGAACAGGGAATCAAACGCGCTTAAATGCCGACTAATGTCCATGTTCAGGACTCCTTCCTGCAGTATTTGTTTCTCTCTCTCCTGTCCAGCACCTGGTACTTATCTGATCTGTGAGCTTTTGTAAATACTTTCGCGAGGTTAAAGTTCAGGACATGACGTAACACGAACAGGCCCTTTAACTAACACTCACACACAACCTGCACTAATCACCACGACACCTGAGCGGGTGTGAAAGCAGCTTCAGTGACACACACACCCGTCGTTACGTCACTGCAGGAAGGAACTCTTCTTCTGGAATCAAAACAGTGAGAATGCATGCTTATCATTTGAGCTTTGACTTTCCAAAGACATGCATTGTTTGTCCTGCAGGATTTACAAGTGAGAGAGCAGATTGAAGAGGAAGAGGGGGAGTGTGTGAAAGGGAAACCGCTCTGATTGAATGGAAACCAGTGCGTAGATGTTCCTGCAGCATCTGTCCATCAGGAAGAGAGAGAGCGTCTCTCATGGGTGGCTCTCTGTCTCGTCACATTTACCCAGGATAAATGATCCCTTCGACCACATGAGAAACACAAGGGTAAATTGCTTCAATGGGTTTCCACTGAGGTAACTGTCAGGAATAAAGAGGTTGCCTTCTTTTCCATGAATCCAGCGGCCAAGCTCACCACATTCAGCTGGATGTGTGACTTGAATATCGTGGAAGACGTTGGCTAAAGACATAAGGATCCTTTGGAACCGCTGAGTGACTGCTGCCCAGTTCTCCTTGACTTGATTACTCTAGGAAAGTTTAATTTTACTTTCCTAAATATCTAAAGACCAATAAGTCAGGGTCAATACAGACAGAGCTGTGTCTAGTGACAGGACAAGAAATAGGTACAGTCAAAGGTTTTCTGTGCTAAACAAGCCTTGATTTATCCCACTAATGACCTCCATTCAAACAGAAAGACCGGAAATAGACCCAAATTTAAGAACTTTTGCAGCTGTTTTGTCAATAAAAGTGACCAAAATGCCTCAAATCTAACCAATAATCATAGTACTTCCTGTGTACTACTGCTTGGATAAAAGTTAACACTATCTAATACTAAACTCTCAGGGTGATATGCACGCTTCAAACAGCAGATTAACTCATTAACCAATTACTTCTCTCTCGAGTAATTGGGCGGTAATTATATTCTAGTTATCACAGCAATAGAACCGGCCCTGGGCGTTAAATAAAAAGCTCCCCTTGTTAGTACCAACCAATAAATCCTGAGTGGCAATCAATCTTTAAAAAAAGAGGGGGGATAAAGACGGGGAGATTCAGCAGCAGCTCCGTCAGCACAAAACCAAACACCCCGAAAATGTGGAACATGTGGAGGCGCGTTCTGTGGGAAGCGTAGACAAACATAGACCCTGAGAAGCAGCCTGCGTGACCCTGGACGCCATAAACAAAACGTGACACACCAACATGATACCCTCGTAAAAGCCAGTGCACCTGTGCCTGCTCAGCATCGCCTCGGGGTGTGTGGGTGTGTGGGTGTGTGTGTGTGTGTGTGTGTGTGTGTGTCATTCAGAGAAACAGACAGACACGTAAACCTGTAATCTGTACGGTCCTTTCAATGCCACTGGCTCAGTGTGTGGCTTAAACCTCATTTGTGATTTAATTAACTTAACCCCACATTCCGGAGCATTGTAGAATCCCTGAAATATCTGCAGAGAGAAACACACCGCCCTGCAGACCCTCCCCGTCCCCCCCACTCAGAGTCAGAGCTGAAGGAATGCAGTGAACGCATCATCCCGACATGTTGGGGAGTGAGCAGCGTGGCCGCGGGCGCTGCTGGCAGAGAGAGAGAGAGAGAGAGAGAGAGAGAGAGAGAGAGAGAGAGAGAGAGAGAGAGAGAGAGAGAGAGAGAGAGAGAGTGTGTGTGTCGTGCTCTGCTGGACCTCGTTGCTCAACCTTCAATATGACAACTGTTCAAATACACGCTCTGCATCCACATGGCAAAGTGGGGCTGTGTGAGCGAGGGCAAACAGGACCAGAGGCTACCAGGAGCACACGGCCAAGTGCAACGCACGCGCACGCGCACACACATGCGCACACGCACGCGCGCACACACACACACACACACACACACACACACACACACACACACACACACACACACACACACACACACACACACACACACACACACACACACACACACACACACACACACACACACACACACACACACACACACACACACACACACACACACACACACACACACACACAGGCTGAATGCCCGCTGCAGGGGAGAGGGGAAGAAAGGGAGCAGAGGAGCTGAAACAAACGCATGCTGGCTTCTATTAGTGGAGCTGTGGAGCGGGATGGAGGGGTGAGGAAATGTATTCATTCCTGCCCCCCCCCCCCCCCACACACACAACCCTCCCTCCCCATTATCTCCATTCTGGATGAAAGGGACAACCCCCCAGCGGCGCACTTCTACCTCCAAACCATCGCCGGCGCTTTTTGACGGCTGCTGGAACGTACGTGAAACCGGCCGGGCCCTTTCTCTCTCAGATCCAAAACAGATTGCTTCTCCCTGGGGAGGGGATTATCGGACAAGAGGGATGACAAAGCAGGGACAGTGCAGCCCTCTGGGGGGGTGTGGGACTAATGGGGGGAAAGTGTGTGTAGAGAAGTGTGTTTTATGCTTTCTACAAGAAGATTTGTGTCCACGTGTGTGTAGGAAGACCGTCTTCTTCCTCACATGTTCACACCTCCTCTCTTCTCCCCCAATCCCCCCTCTCTTGATCCAGCTTCCCCTGCCTCCCTCTTAAGCCCACGCTGCCTCCACGTGCGCTGACACCCGGACAAAAGCCGGCCCGGACATCACAGGAGCAGGACTCCTCTCTCTGTCACTCTTTGCGTAGAGGTGCACACGAGTGAATGGACAGAAATCTCCCGTCTTCCACCACTCCATTCAGTCCCGGGACATTACGACAAGGACCGGGTCAGAGGTCATTCCTGGGAACTTTGCAGGACTCTTCCCCAACAAAACCCTTCTTCTCCTCAGCGGGAACACAGCCGGACTCTGACGGACTGAATGTACGTCGCTCTCTGAAGGTCCGAGGCATTCCTGCCGTGATGTGATGTTTGCACGCCCTGACCTTTCCCGCCCCGAATGAGAGGCTGAACAAACACTTGGGGGTGCTACTGTGAGCTCCTCCACATACATCTGTGTGTGTGTGTGTGTGTGTGTGTGTGTGTGTGTGTGTGTGTGTGCATCCGGATGTGCATGCACGCCATATTTCCCCATAGATATGTCCTCAAAACTCCTCTCGTGTGAAGCATGGAAGGGTTTGATAAGAGAGAGGACAACGGAGAAGCTGAGAAAGTGTCTGAGTCATCTAAAGATAGTCAGCGTAAATAAAGAGCACGCCGGGCGCTGCCGTGTTCAAACACCGGTCGTTAGCCGTGATCGGAGCGTGCAATCTGCGCCAGCGCTGCTCTGCAATCAGCCCGGCGTGAGCAACACTGTCATTACGCTGCACAGATAAACAGGAGGTCCAGGAAATCTTTCCTTAGCATGCTCACACACACACACACACACACCCACACACACACACACACACACACACACACACACACAATACAGTGTTTAACCCGAGAGGGTAAGGCTGAGGACTTTCTCTACTGCTAAAGCTAAGGGGTAAATCCATCGTCAGGCAGACTAAGGGAATACTTCACCCTTAAAATGAGGATTTGTTTACACGTTGGTCTCCTTCTTGCACAGTGAAACGAGAGTTCAAAATCCTCGATGAATTGAAGTAATTTAGGTCAGGTTTGATGCAGTTTTCTTCATGATTTCAAGGTGAAATAAGGTGATGATCTGATATACAAATGGTTATTTGAAGGGTTAATGTTCCTCTAAGTGATTTGAAGCCAGTTTTTTCCTCATATTTGTTCCATTTCAACACCATCTATGCTCCTTTTCTCGGCCATGAGCATCTCCAATTCTTCAGGGAGTCATCTGCTGAGCTTTATACGTCCCTGCCACCCAGAACACCCTGTAATGATATAACTCATAACTGTGATTGAAGGGTCGCTCTGCGCAGATTAAAACGCAGCGTGATGACAGCGTAACATGAGTTATGGCCGCTGATTATGGAGAGAAGACGGGGCTGGGTTTGGATTTAAAGAGGGAGGGAGACACTCCCTGAAGACTGCCTCACACATTTCAGAACAAATGGGAATACTTAATACCCTTTTTATTCCTCCAGTAATTAGTCATGACCCGCTTCGTGTCACACACACACACACACACACACACACACACACACACACACACACACACACACACACACACACACACACACACACACACACACACACACACACACACACACACACACACACACACACACACACACACACACACACACACACACACACACACACACACACACACACACACACACACACACACACACACACACAGGTGGATCTAGTAATGGCCAGAGCAGCGACTGGAACGTTTGTCTTGGCAAGCGACCCCCCCCCCTCCAAAAAGAAAAGCTAATTATTTGCAGCAGCTGCTCTCGTTGGTAGCACAGTGAAGCTAACGGCTAATCACGAGCTGGATCTGAGGGGGAGATTTGTGGAGGCTGAGGTTATTTCTCTGCAGAGCCAGAGTGTTACGTGCCTGGCTCAGGATTACAGAATACTTTAGCACTCGCTAACACCAGAATAAATTCATCCAGAGGAATCCCAGCTCCCTCTTTAGCTCCCTGAAAGAGAGGACACTTCGCACCGAATCCCAGCTCCCTCTTTAGCTCCCTGAAAGAGGGGACACTTCGCACCGAATCCCAGCTCCCTCTTTAGCTCCCTGAAAGAGGGGACACTTCGCACCGAATCCCAGCTCCCTCTTTAGCTCCCTGAAAGAGAGGACACTTCGCACCGAATCCCAGCTCCTGGAGCAGGTTTACAGCAGACAGCCTTCAGAGTGTGACTCCTCCACAGGAACACCTCTCTCTCAGACTCTCTCCCTCTCTCACAGACTCTCTCCCTCTCTCAGAGACCTCTCCCTCTCTCAGAGACCTCTCTCCCTCTCTCAGAGACCTCTCTCCCTCTCTCAGAGACCTCTCTCCCTCTCTCAGAGACTCTCTCCCTCTCTCTCTCAGAGACCTCTCCCTCTCTCAGAGACCTCTCTCCCTCCCTCTCCCTCTCTCAGAGACCTCTCTCCCTCTCTCAGAGACCTCTCTCAGAGACTCTCTCCCTCTCTCTCTCAGAGACCTCTCCCTCTCTCAGAGACCTCTCTCCCTCTCTCAGAGACCTCTCTCCCTCTCTCAGAGACCTCTCCCTCTCTCAGATACCTCTCCCTCTCTCAGACTCTCTCCCTCTCTGAGACCTCTCTCCCTCTCTCAGAGACTCTCTCCCTCTCTCTCAGATACCTCTCTCCCTCTCTCTCAGAGACTCTCTCCCTCTCTCAGAGACCTCTCCCTCGCTCACAGACTCTCTCCCTCTCTCAGAGACTCTCTCCCTCTCTCAGAGACCTCTCCCTCGCTCACAGACTCTCTCCCTCTCTCAGAGACTCTCTCCCTCTCTCTCAGAGACCTCTCTCCCTCTCTCTCAGAGACTCTCTCCCTCTCTCAGAGACCTCTCCCTCGCTCTCAGACTCCTCTCCCTCGCTCTCAGACTCTCTCCCTCGCTCACAGACTCTCTCCCTCTCTCAGAGACTCTCTCCCTCCCTCTCTCAGAGACTCTCTCCCTCGCTCACAGACTCTCTCCCTCTCTCAGACTCTCTCCCTGTCTCAGAAACTCTCCCTCTCTCAGAGACTCTCTCCCTCTCTCAGAGACTCTCTCCCTCTCTCACAGACTCTCTCCCTTTCTCTCAGAGACCTCTCTCCCTCTCTCAGAGACCTCTCTCCCTCTCTCTCAGAGACCTCTCCCTCTCTCAGAGACTCTCTCCCACTCTCAGAGACCTCTCCCTCGCTCACAGACTGTCTCCCTCGCTCACAGACTCGCTCTCAGACTCGCTCTCAGACTCTCTCCCTTGCTCACAGACTCTCTCCCTCTCTCAGACTCTCTCCCTGTCTCAGAAACTCTCCCTCGCTCAGAGACCTCTCCCTCGCTCACAGACTCGCTCTCAGACTCTCTCCCTCGCTCACAGACTCGCTCTCAGACTCTCTCCCTCGCTCACAGACTCTCTCCCTCTCTCAGACTCTCTCCCTGTCTCAGAAACTCTCCCTCTCTCAGAGACTCTCTCCCTCTCTCAGACTCTCTCCCTCTCTCAGACTCTCTCCCTGTCTCAGAAACTCTCCCTCTCTCAGAGACCTCTCCCTCTCTCAGAGACCTCTCCCTCTCTCAGACCTCTCTCCCTCTCTGTAAGAGACTCTGTCCCTCTCTCACAGACTCTCTCCCTCTCTCTCAGAGACCTCTCTCCCTCTCTCAGAGACCTCTCTCCCTCTCTCTCAGAGACCTCTCCCTCTCTCAGAGACTCTCTCCCACTCTCAGAGACCTCTCCCTCGCTCACAGACTGTCTCCCTCGCTCACAGACTCGCTCTCAGACTCTCTCCCTCGCTCACAGACTCTCTCCCTCTCTCAGAAACTCTCCCTCTCTCAGAGACCTCTCCCTCGCTCACAGACTCTCTCCCTCTCTCAGACTCTCTCCCTCTCTCAGAAACCTCTCCCTCTCTCATAGACTCTCTCCCTCTCTCAGACTCTCTCCCTCTCTCAGAGACCTCTCTCCCTCTCTCAGACTCTCTCCCTCTCTCAGAGACCTCTCTCCCTCTCTCAGACTCTCTCCCTCTCTCAGACTCTCTCCCTGTCTCAGAAACTCTCCCTCTCTCAGAGACCTCTCCCTCTCTCAGAGACCTCTCCCTCTCTCAGACCTCTCTCCCTCTCTGTAAGAGACTCTGTCCCTCTCTCTAAGAGACTCTCTACCTCTCTCAGAGACTCTCTCCCTCTCTCTAAGAGACTCTCTCCCTCTCTCAGAGACCTCTCTCCCTCTCTCAGAGACCTCTCTCCCTCTCTCTCAGAGACCTCTCCCTCTCTCTCAGAGACCTCTCCCTCTCTCTCAGAGACTCTCTCCGTCTCTCAGCGGCTGCCCTCATTGATCCTCAGAGCAACCGGCATCACGGCATATTGGTGGTTGTGTTAAATACTTAAGTAACAAGCAGGAAGTGTAACCACGGCAAGGGAAACACCGGCACACACAACAGCAGCTTTCAGCTATCTGCACACACCTCTCACACACACACACACACACACACACACACACACACACACACACACACACACACACACACACACACACACACACACACTGCCTGCAGCCAGGTATACATACTACACATCATATGCACCCCACTCCACCAGCAAGTTTCCCTTCTCCCTTAAATACTTAAAATAAAGAAAGAGTTAAATAGCTGAGTTTGGGGGAAAATGGGTTTAAATAGCCTCCTATCAGACGTGATCACATCCTCCACAGGAAAGGAAACACACAGCTTGTTTTAAGTGACAGTAAAGCTTCTAAACACACACATACACACACACAGCTTCCCTTTCTAACACCCAGCGCTCACTATTAACAGATGGCTGCGTATGGATCGGGGGGAACATGACATTAATGGAATGTGCTGCCTTCTAATCCCCGGAGAGACGAGAGAGGAATTTGCGACGGAGGGAATTCCTGTCATTCAGAGAGGGAACACTACTACACACACACATACACATACTGAGCATCGGGCACAGAGGAAAGAGGGCAGATAAAGGTTGTACCTGAAGGCAAGAGGCGAGGCGGGGGGATTCCTCTCCGAGCGTTCCTCTCTGGTTTCTCTCCGGGGGCTCCCCTCGCTCTGAGAGGAGTGTGAGAGGGTCTCTGAAGTTGCAGAGTAAGTCAGTAAACAGTGTGTGAGGAGGGGGGGAGACCACACAGCTCCTGCAGGACAACCGTTCTCCTCTAATCCTCTCGGCGATGTGATGACACTCTCTAACCTCCACCATCTGTTGAAACACGTCTGGAGCTGTGTCAGGACCCCCGCTCGCCAGCCAATCACAGCACGGCTGCTGGGTGGCTCCTCGCTGCCAGGAGGCTGGGACAAGGACACGGCGCTGAAGGAGACACACACACACACACTCTATGAGATGGGAGCAAGAAAACCCCCAGTCATCGTAACCTGAGAGGCAGGGAGGGAGGGGAGAGTGGGAGGGAGGGGAGAGTGGGAGGGGGGAGAGAGAGAGAGAGAGAGAGAGAGAGAGAGAGAGAGAGAGAGAGAGAGAGAGAGAGAGAGCATGTTTAAGAAATCAGAAATCCTTCACTCGTCCCACAGAGAGGACGTTTACAGTGTGGATAAAAAGTTAAATAAGATTATAATTAAGAGACAAGCTCACGCACGGCACTGAAGATAGGTAGCAGTGTTATAAAAACATATCAAATTAATAAAAGAAGCCACGTTTAAGAACATATATTGCACATACTGTCTCTTTAAAGTGGGGTTACAGTGTTGAAGCAGCAGCCAGTAATCACACGAGGAAATAGGATGCATAATATATTCCACCAAGTTTTGTTTTTGCACCAAAAAGTGCAAAAGCAGGGATACTGTAGACAGGAGAAATATATTACTTTACATTATATAAGACCACTTTTATCTGTCCAACAACGGGGACATTTACAGTGTCACAGCAACGAGTCAAAAAAGGCAAATATAAGATTATAAATGAAGTGGTAAGAGCTGGTTTGTAAAAGGAGAAGACATGGTGCACAAAAAGATTTGCATATAAAAAGAAGCGACAACATTTGAAGTCTTTAAAGAGTGTATTTTGCACATAACGTATTTATTTTAAGTTTAATCTGGATTTTTTATTCATGTGCAATGCTTTGTCTGCATGCCGCCTGATAAAAGAGGTATATCTGATCCAATTGAATCCAATTATGTTACAGATAAGTTGTATTTATGCACAAGAGGCAAAAGCAGGGATACTACAGACAAATACTGAAATTGTATTTATACGTATTTATTCATTTTATTGAATAATGTTGCTCCTAATCTTTAACCATGATTTATTTTATTATGTTATTGCTGTGTGTGTTTGCCTCTTTATTTCATGTGCAATCTGTCTTTGATCTGCACTATAATTGCTTGTGCACCTCTCTTAATGTCTCCGCTGCAGGACAGAATACATGCTGACGTTTCTCAGCCACTTTTACACAAATCTGCTGCAGAGATCCCGCATGCGCACACACACACACACACACACACACACACACACACACACACACACACACACACACACACACACACACAGACCCTCCGTCCCCCTGCAGCCACAGAGTATGTGGTCTGAACCTGGAACCGAAAGAGCCATAAAGCGCAGGATTGGCCCCGTGGAGGGAAGGCTGTTGGCACTGAGCTGTTACCTCTGCAGGCACAGCGGCCCTCGCACCTCCGTGTGATAAATCCTCCCCGCTGCATTCCTGCCCTTCACCACTTATTGCCTTCAGTCAAGGAGGAGGGCAGAGGGAAAGACAGTACAATTACAAAGCAGGGGAGAGAGACAGATAAGAAGGGGGAGTGCTGCTAGATAAACAGACCATGAAGGTTTCCTATACGCTTTATTCAAAAAGAAAAGTCTTAATCACACTCCTCTCTGACTCCCAAATAAAAACAGGACGTTAATCATCCTGCAGAACCACTGTCCTCCGTCAGAAAAGGATTACACGTCCCTGACGGCTTCAAAGACTCGCACTAACGAGCTGAAGCCCGGCTGATATCCGACAGCGGGACAATGAGTTAATCAGAGGTGTGAACGCCGGAGGAAAAGCCTCATTTACATCCTACAGGCTGCAGGAACACCTCCGTTAGGTTCAAACGGCTCCACTAACGCGCCCTAATGAACACTTTGATCACGCTCACAGAGACCCGGCATCAATGAGGGGTTAATTTGTCCTTATAATCATGTTTATGGGTAATTAGTTTGATGTAACTTGTGTATTCAACACCTTCTGAGTGGGCTATGTTGCAGAAAGACTCAATTTATCTGCTTTTTTAGACAAATTAGAGGAAGTCTTTTTACTTATTTGGTTACAAAGCAGACCTGTAAGTATTTATTCTGCAATATGAGGTGCTTATGCATGCATTGTGGTTCCTTTATTGTACATTTTTCTATGTTTTCTGTCTGTAACTCTGCTTTTCTTCATGCTACTGCCGGTGTCTCAATTGCAAACTATTTTGAGAAACTTTAAAGTCATTTTTAATGGAAAAATATCTGAGAATACAGGTTTAAATTAATTTAACAAGACATCTGAAGACATCCAGACACTGGAATGAACATTTCTAACTATTTTCTCACACGTTTTACCCTAAATGCTCATTGTTATTGGATTGATTTAGAATAATCACTGTTCCAGTCTGAATCACTAATGATTTTGAGTCATTTGTAATGCCAAAATAGCTTAAAAGGGCAGTTTTAGATTAGATTCCCTGCTTTTCTGTGTCTTATATCATATTAAGGTGAGTATCATCAGGTTTCAGCTTCTCATATGCGGACATGTGCTGCTTTTCTCAGGTTTACATATCTATATTTATGGGTTTTGAACTGACTAAACAGAACGTTTCCTCTGTTTTCTGTGATTTATTGACCAAAACTTTATTCCATTGATAAAGAAACTTCTCATAGTTGCAGCAGAGTGATACCACAACTTCTCCTCAGCTCCCCCCCACCAGGTTTACGTATATTGGATTAAAGTTAACAAAGCCTGTTTTCACCGGGACCCTGAACCTCTGCCCGGCCGGCGCTGGGGTTGGGAGGCAGCGGTAGTGAGGGGGAGAGAAAGGCCCTGAGGGGGGAGAGAGCTCAAATTAGATTAACTAAATTCACAAAGACTGTCCCTGGCCCCTCCTGCATGGCTACACACATCCCAACACACACCTCAGACCCAGCCCCCCATTCTCACGGCCCAGAGGTTTCCAAAGGGCCTTCAGGCGGACTGGGGGCGACCAAATCCCTGCGCTCTTCACTGGATAAAAGATGGCGGGGGGAGAGAGGGTTCTCATAAGCTGAGCACACTGTAAACATCATAAACCCATGCAGCCGGGAGGGGTTACCAGGTTCTGGGAGGGAAGGGTCTCCGAAGAACCGGGTCCACATGTTCTGCAGGAGCACGCTCCACTCTCACTTCCTCTGACCGACACAACAACAGCCATGGAGGAGGGAGGTCTATCAACGGCCTCATCCTATGAATGACTGAATGACCTGCGGGGGGGCCAGACTGTCTATGCTAACCCCATTCACTCTGCTCCATGATTTCCCCAAGCCCCTCACTCTGCTTCACTAACAGGGACAGATTTAAGGTGGTTTACCCCTCTCTGATTGGATCTGAGATGTCTTTCCTCCTCTCTTAAACTCACTTTCCTCTCAACCCTGCTACCCTCAGATCAGTCTGCAGGTGCAGGGGGAACCCGTATTTGGGAGGGGGGCTGCTCGGTTCACTAGCCCCTTTCTCTGAGGCTGAATGAGATACATAGGGGGTGTCATAGCTGGGGTCTGTGCAGGGGGAGCGCTAACGCCAGGACTTCTACCTCGTCTAGATCCTGGGTATCGGAGTAACCTTGGTGGGGGACGGACATTGCCTTGTTGTTGTTTCATTAGAATCTACAGGTTGTTTTGGTCCTGCTGGCTCCCAGGACCCCTCCCCCTCCCAGCTGAGAGGACGGGGGTGCAGCAGGAAAGCAGCAGAGGACACAGTTGGTCATGAATGTGCAGCAGGAAGACAGGAATACAGTAGAAGGGAGGGGGGTCAGTGACAGCTGAACATGCAGCACATGCATGTGGAAGGACTTCTCCTCACGCAACCCCCACTCATGCATGGAAACCACGCATGCATGCATGCATGGCAGCATCTCTCACAATACCAGGAATAAAGACCCCCCCCCCCGACAAATCCCTCGAAATCTGATCCAACACTTCCCATGTTAGCACCTCTGCTCAGCATTCAGGCTGTGGATCAGACTTCACCACCAGCTCGTTCTGGGTCTAAAAAATGACTCCTAAGTATTTTGTAAACTTACGTTGGTCTGTTTTGTTGGAAGATATGTTGCCCAATAAATAACTGAATGAAAAAATATTACGGTCATTTTAAAAGTCAAAGGGAAAACTCTGCTGTTATGTGGATCAACACAATGTGCATATCAAGTCATTAGAAATGATCCTAATGATTTACACATTCACTTCAATAAATATTCATCTTTAGTGTCCTGGACTTGCGTTCAAATCTTGATTGAATTACCAAAAAGCACTTCTACCCAAACTGTGTTAATGGGGTTTGAAGTGTGGCTAATAAAGATCTTAATGGAGCAAACCTTCACAATGACAGTTAATTATGAGGATGTGAGCACGCTCTCAGTGAGAGGAGCATTCAGTTCACAGCTAACTCTGAATTATAATGAGGCTTTCTTTTAACTTTAAAGGCTCCCAGTACAATAAACATGACTACTGACACCTCTGCTTCACAGGTAGGGCTGCAGACAAAGGGAACACACTGACACACAATGAAGCCATTAACAGTAACCTGAGATCAAGTGGCGGGTAATGATGATAGGATTTAGAGAACGCACTTCAGTCAGGAGCCAGATGTGCTATCAGCAGATGTTGGCCAAGCAAACAGTGGGAAAGCCCATTACAGTGGGAGATAATACTGTGTTTGATGACTTAACCTAATCTCAAGGTCCTTTAGGAGTGCTCTAATGTCTGGAATTCATGTGAAGTATAAGTGACTATCCTTTAGTGAAAGCACTGACAAAACACTGCCTTTATGGTGCACACACACCCACACACACTATGTTCTTCCAGTTTAATCCTTACACTGATCATTCTAAAGTCTGATTCCCGTGTTGTATACCAAACGGCAGGTTGGTAACGACAAACAGGTGCTCCTAATACTTCCATGTATCTAACACAACAGGAATGTGGCCTATATTGGATAAATCTTGACAAGAAATAACCCGTAAATGCATCCAGATTTCTAAATAACAACTGTCAGGCTCTGATGCCTTGGCTCTCGCTCGCTGCCAGAGGCACTTAAACACACACTGATCAAACCTGTACCTCCACCTGGGGGGCCCGATAACACACTCATTAAAAGTAAATCATACAAAAATCTCAGACCTCTCTTATGCATCTCCAGACTCATGCTCAGAGTAATGATTAAATCCAATAGCAATCTGTCGGACCACACGCACATTAAAGCTGCATTTCTAAGAACTTCTCCAGAAGGAAAGATAGCGAGGGTCCTATCTGGTGAATCACAGGATGACGGAAATGATTTGGGATAGCCTACAGGTTCGGTGTTGTTGGGTAAATGGCTGGGAACCAGTGCTGTAAGCCATGAAGATATGAGGCCGGAGATACCGATCGCTCCGCCGGGGTCCGAGGCCCGGGATCAAAGACATTCTGACAGCTGAGACAAAGGAGCTCAGGTAGATCCAAACACAGCCCCGAGGACGGGAATAAAACAGGATTCCTCCTTAGTTTACAGAACGTGATGCTGCCTTCTGTCAGACAAGACAGGTTCAAGTGAGGGGGGCAAGGCAATCTCTAGAACTGGAGCAGCAGAAGTGGCTCACAAAGTGGGATTTCTTGTAGACCTCTTAAAGACACACAGGATTAAAGAAATGTATAAAGTCGTTTTTCTGCTTGGACCAAAATGGGACGCACAGTGGGGGTCAGGTCACCTTCACTCAGAAAGAAATCTTGGAGCAAAATTAAACAATTTAAGGCAATTTCCCCTCCATTCCCACCCTGTATTTCTGGTCTTACAACAGCCACCATGTCCTACTTCTTCTGTTTATTCATGTGTAGTTGTTTGTCTGTCTGCAGGATAACGGCAAAACTACTCAACCAATTGTCTTGAAATTTGGTGGGAGTGTGGAGCTTTGGCCAAAGAAGAACCCATTGCATTTTGGACCAAACCTGAATCATGGGTCACATTTTACTGAGGAAGAAATCTCAGTGCAAAATTCAATAACTGGAAACTTTTCAAGTCTTTCAATAAAGGGTCATTTCTCCCCAATTCCCACTCTCTATTTCTGGACAACAGTAACAACACAGCTCATGCCCCAGTTTGCTTTCTTCTAATTTTTCTAGGACCAACATCGTCATTTCCTCCGCTTAAGAAGTATTTTGTCTGCAGGTTTACAGCAAAACTTCTGAACCATTTCTCTTCAAACTCGGTGGAAAGGTGAAACGTTGGCTAGAGAAGAACCAATAAAAACTTGGAGCGTATCTGGGTACACTTGCTTCACTTTTCATGGTTGGTTATGGCCTTGGCGGGGCTGGATTTTGTACAATAGCTGTCTGTTTGATGAAGTAATCCAGCTCTGTATACCATCTGATTAAGTCCCACGTGAATATAAAACGGCAAGGGTACATTTTAATCTCAATAAAGAAGGCATTTCTACATGTATGTGTCAAAGATAAGATAATTAAAGCTCATCATTAATCAGGCAAGCACAGTTCCTCTGCAGGCACAAACCAACAAACAATAATGCATTCAACAAATACTAATTCCCCTCCATGGACTCCCCTCAGCCTCCTGAGTAGTGTCGGTGTGCCCTGATATCTCTGTGAAAAACAGGCCAACTCTTTGTCAACTTCTATAAAACCGACCATCAGAAGACTCCTTCCTGTCCTTCAGCTTTTCTTGGAGTCTCGTTCTCACCGAGCGGTGCTTCGTTTCCGGAAGCCGGACTCACTAATCCGAAGGTGAAAGGCAGGGACAAGGAGAGCAGGGGGGGGCTGTACATGGGGAAGAGGAAGGCCTATGTGTGCTGTAACGTTCAGAATGCCCAGCTGAAAATAATCCCTCAAAGCATGCCGACAGCGGCCTGTTGAGAGAGGAGAATTAGGGTTTGCATCAGGCAGATAGGCCGCTCAATTATCCCCTCGGAGGCCTGGACGATGAGGACGGGCTTGTCATTGGTCAGCAGAAAGTGGGGAGACCAATGCAGACACACAGAGCATGTTGACTTATAGTAACTCAATTATAAATACTGCATAGTCTGTCATTTTCTGCCATAAGAAAATATTAAATATTTAAAAATCTGGAGTTTCGTTTGGTGGTTGTGCAGCGTTGCATTATGGGAGATGTAGTTTTCAGCTTCCTGGTTAAGATTCCTCCAGTGTTCATGCTTCAGGAGGTCAAAAGTCTGAGCTTCTGTCTGGTTGCCGCGACAGTAGCAGTAGCTTGTTTCTCTGATAACTTCAGATCCAGACGTCCCATCACTACAATCTTTCATCCAAGTCAGAAAGCACCAAGAGCTAAAGAGTATACGGAAAAAGAAACCTCAGTTTATGGCAGAGAATGCATGCTCATGTGATCAGACGCCATCACAGGAGACGAGGTGTTCTGAAACTACACAACTTCACTCAATATATAACATTTTAAGGGGTAATGTTACTTTTAATGGCGACAATCCCACCACCAAATGTAATAACGAGGCACCAGAACTGAATTTGGATCTCATCAGACGTGCACTGGAGTCCACATGTAGGACTGGGATACATGCACCCGTCTAATTAAAACACAGATTGTGTTTTCTGAGCCCAGCGAGATGAAAACATGGGGATGTGGCTGCGGCTTTTAACGGGGTGTTTGTTGGGTTTCCTGGGCGAGGGGAAGCTCTGCGGCTCGCTGTGATTTGTGATTCGCACGGGGCTGGGAAGAGAGGCATTTTGAGTCCTGGACCCCGCTTACTCTCTCGCTGTGGGGGAAACCAGCAGCATGGACGCCTCACCACCGTGGAAAATGGCACTTTCCAACAGAATGGAAATAGGTATACACATCTCGCCAAACTCAAATCCAGATACAGCTGTAGTCTCTCTCTCAGCTGAAGGGGGCTCCATCTTTAAAGGAGGAAATATCAGGACCATCCAGACTTCATTTGGGACCGTTTAATAAACTTTTACTAACCAATAGTTGGTTTGGAACGAGACTTTAACGTGGAGGACCCTCCCAGCGAAAGGAGTAGGTTTGGAACTGGGCCCGACTCTCTATGCTGCTTTCCCCTCATTTCACTTTTCCCTTCCATTGCTCTCAGATCTGTGGTTAATAAAGAGCGAGCCACAGGAGCTCCAGGTCTGCAACAGGTGCAAATTCCAGCGATGCCTGCGAGCGATTTTACAAACTGGAGCCAAGAAGACGCTGGAGGAGACGACCAGGAGGGCCGTCAGACAGACCATAGTGCAACCAGACTCACTTTAAACGTGTTCTGTAGGTCATTCTTAGACTGATTTGACGACTTTAAGGCCATTTGTACAGGTTAAGTACGAACATTTGGTAAGAAAAGCTCCTCAGAGCGAAGGAGATCCTGTACTTTCTGTAGGATGTTTCCAAGAATATGCCAATGGTTTATAATGGATTATACTTGCTGTGGCCTAATAGTGTTAAACTGTAACACTCTTCTGCAGCCCGTGTGTGTGTGGGTGTGTGTGTGTGTGTGTGTGTGTGTGTGTGTGTGTGTGTGTGTGTGTGTGTGTGTGTGTGTGTGTGTGTGTGTGTGTGTGTGTGTGTGTGTGTGTGTGAAACAGAAAACCCCCAATAATCCAATTAAGCAGATAATTTCCTTGGGTACACAGACCTGAATCGACCGTCAGAGAGTCAGAGAGAGTGAAAGGAGAGGACGGAGGAAAGTCTTTTTTGAGAACTGTTCAGCTGCTGCAGGGAACAAAGCTTCAGAGAAAGAGACCCCTCCACCCCTCCCCTACTGTGCACTGTGTAACTGTCCTGCTGGCTGCCATCAGACCTGATCCAGGACCAGGGTTGAGTAGGAACCCTGACCAGGAGCCAAGCTGCCTTTCACTGTGTGTGTTTGAATATGCATGAGTACAGACGGGGTGGGGGGCCTCATATTCACAAACAAAGCCCACTAAAATGGGGGAGAAATGTGGGAGTAAAATTAGTAATTGGCCATGCTCCCTCTCCTTTAGTTTGTCTATAGGTTTCTGTGCATGTAAATGGTCTGCAGAGGCTAAAATCCCTGTGAATCCCGTCCTTCCAGAACATAGTACGTGATAGGGTAAGGGGCGGGACATCTCTAAGCTGGTTGACAAATCACATCAGAGCCGATCAGACTGGGCTCTGGTTTCAGACCGAGGGTGAAAAGAGGTTTAGTGATGACACATAAATCCTACCTGCAATCCTATGCCTCCTTCTGTGTTTCAGCAGACCTCCTCCTCTCTGACTGGACGGGGCATATGATGTCGCCTCTCAGTCCTGCAGAGAGAGAGAGGGACAGAAGAGGGGAGGAAACAGAGGAGAGGAATCCAGAATATCTCACGGTGACGCTCATCTCCCCTTGTGGAACCTCAGCCATAATGACGAGGCCGAAAAGGAGAAAAGAGGCATCAAGCAGTCGATGTTTCAGCAGAACAACGAGCTATCCTGGGTTTGTGTGCAGAGATATGAGCTAATAATGCACGCACATGTCTGTAAGGAGTTAGAGAGAAACAAGGCATATAAAGCTGGGTTTTTTCTGCTTGCTTAACATAATTGAGAACTTAGATGTCTGACATTTTACTGAAACAATCTGATAAAGCTCCAAAGTGCTCACTCAATTATTACGAGCAAAAGAGCAACTTTTTGTGGCAATTGTCGTGACAAAGAAAAGATTAAAATACAGCATTAAACAAAATAAAAGCAAGGTAGGAAGAGGTAGAAACTGTAAAAGTACAGAAAACATCCTTTTGTATTGATAATAACTGATGCAATGCATTAGCCATCTCCCAGTGCTTGAATAAAGACAGTAAGCAGGGAATGAACAAAGTAAAGAAAGAAGGTATTAGAAGGAAAAGAGACATGTCTGCAGCCCCGTCTAAACTGTGAAAAGGGGGTCCCCCACTTCTTCTCCTCCGACCTTTCATATCCTAAAAGAATCCTCTTAACTCCTCATTCTTCATTTCCTGTTCGTGTCCGGCTCCAGATGTCCGGAGGATCCGGAGAACATCCGTAAGGGGACGCCTGCAGACTCTCAGGATAAAGTAAGTGGGAGGTGGAAGGATTTGTATCGTGACGGTACACGTCCAGCTTATTCTACCCATGAATCCTCGCCGGTAAAAAAGATACTGGCACAGTAACCCAGGGACATGTTGGGATAGACATTAATATGTGTATAAATCTCAAAGATCCTGCAGCTATGCCAGGGTTTCATTTGATTGCCTAAAAACTGGAAAGATATTGGGATTTAACTCACTGATGGATGTGTTTATGGACGCCTCGACACACACCATGGGAGCTGATGGTGAAATCAAACCTGAATGCTGACTGATTCTAAAAACACCCATAAATAATATATAGCCTTTAGCTTAGATAAACAGGCTGTGGGAATGCACAACATTACAGCGTGGAAGAGTTTCTGCACGAGTCCAATCCCATCCAGGTATGTAAAGAGAAGCATAAATATAAGGTGACAGCTTTACAGTAAGCAATAAAACAAGTATTCTGCTAATCTATTGAGGGATTGAGCTTCAGGAACTAAAGGATTGCAAAGTACAATGAGCGCAGACCTCCATCAGGAACAATGGTCCATTCAAGTGCTCCTCCTGGACATATTTCCAAAGTTGGGAAGTCCTTCTTCTGATTTTGCTGGGAATTTCTTTACCTATTCTGACGCCACATGAATGCACCAATGCCCTACTTTGTATTGTCACAAATCTGCGCCATTATTTGGATCTGCTCCAATATTTGTACAAGTTCTTCCTTTGCCTTCGATTCATCTTTCTACCAAATTCCACAAAAATCCAGCCAGTAATTTTTCCGTAATCCTGCAAACAAACACACAGACTTTAGTTGAACCTCCTTAGCATGGCAGAGATAATCCCTAGACGTTCTCATACTCTAAACATGTCACAGTAAACTCTACAAGCTTATTTTCCTGAAGTGAATCATGTGAAATCATGTTACGGTTTCCTGACTTGTAACTCGTCCTGCTGGGAATAACTGTCGTTGAAAGTGTGGATTAGGAGGGCGACATCATTAGAGGTGGAATAAATGGGGATAAAAGACGGGAAAGATCATAGCGGTTAATGCCCTCGGCTTCATGCTGCAAACATATCGATATCGGGATAAATCAGTCCGTTTGCAAAGCTGTGTGTTTCCTGTTCTCTGGAGGAACTGTAACTCAGCTCAGCCACAAGTATGCAGAGCGAAGACGTCTGACAGAAATTGCCTATAAACTGAGCTCTGTGCACTTTCCACATCACATCCCGGCTGCCACATGAACCCCGTGCTCTTCTTGGCTTGTTCAGTAACGACATTACACAACGGTGATCCATGTCAAACAGCAAGTCGGTCCGCTCGCGTCGACGGCCAAAAAGGAATCACACGCTCGGCTTTTATATCCAAGTCAAAGAAAAGGAGACTGCTGGCAGCCGACACGCAGAAATGTGAATCAGCAGGAAGTCAAGAGAGAGGCTTCAATGTCTTCACTAGCACAATAAAGACTTCATAAGTGCATCCCAGAATATAAAACACTTCAAGTAGAGCCCCTGCGTTTGACTGACAAGACACTCAATCACTGTGTGTGTGTGTGTGTGTGTGTGTGTGTGTGTGTGTGTGTGTGTGTGTGTGTGTGTGTGTGTGTGTGTGTGTGTGTGTGTGTGTGTGTGTGTGAGTGATGCAAAAAAGCCAAACTTTGTGAGTCAATTACCGTGCAACTCCTCCTCGCCATGAAGGCCATCTGGAATGCAGCAGAAAGGCCAATATTTGCGGCTATAAATAGAACCAACATCACAGTGATAATCCCCAAACAATGCAGCGGCTTTGCGGCATGAGACTTAGCGCTCTGCGACGGGACTCCAGGATCCACCTCAGTTACGCTGCTGCAGATAAACTGACCCTGAATGCATCGCTACACGGTCCGAGCTGTGGGAGCGGGACCTTTGACCTTCTGGAGGAAGGGTATGGGATTAGACGTTATGACACTTTAGTCCTGGACTGAATCCCCCTCCTCTTGAGTGCAAATGGAGTGGAATAAACACTGCGGATTAATGAACGGGCAAAAAGTCAAGCTTGTTATTCCTCTTAATCTGGCCGGATGATGGTGGTTCTCCATAATCTGTAACTGGGATAATGCACAGGAGAAAATACTCTACTGGGTTTTAAATGGCACTGCACTAGGGTACATCGATGTGAAATGTATCCATGTTCAAAGCCTTTCAGCATCTCATCTCACCATCTTTGAAAGAGCACTTTGGATCTGACCAACAGGGACATATTTCTTTTTTAGTTCTGAGATCAAAGTCAAAATTCGGAGAGAAAAGTTCAGAATCTTTACGGGAATCTCAGAGCTTTTGGTCAGATTTAAAGTTCCTCTTTTCCAAACATCAAGAGCCTTTGTTTGAAAGTGATAACAGAAATAAAAAGGGGTATACTACACGTATTAAACTTTCTCCTGATGCTCCGAAACAGATGAGAGAATAGTAACAGAGTCTGAATGCAAATAACCTACATTTAGCGCAACATTAAAGCAAATCAACCAGTAAACACCGGCCAAGGTCATTGGCGACCAGCATGGCAGATATCGACGGCTGATGAATCGTCCCGACTCTCCACATGAGACCGCTAGTCTTTCCTCCAGATGTCCGTTAGGTCCCAGTAAAAGAGAAGGCGGGGGGTTAATGTCCAACCTGGCAACGTTACTGTCTCCCTCTCGTCTGTAAACATGGCAGCAGTCCTTCTGAAGCTGACTCTCATTACCAAACGGCTCACCCCCCCTGGCATTGTGTTTGCTCCTTCTTGCTTGACATGGGGGCAATATATTAAAATGTATGAGCCTTTATCCTCGCTGTTCAAACAGAGCCAAGCCGGGTTTGCCCAGACCACAATACCAAACACACAAAGCAGAGAACCCCTGCCTTTGTTTATGAGCAGGAAAGCCAGATATCCAGTCTGCTGAGCGTCTGAAAGAGAGAGAGTGTTCAGGGAGCCAATAATGGATATTACATTATTACATTTTTAGCAGCAGGAAGAAACCACCAATCCACAGGGACAAATACGCCGAAACCAGAGAGCATGAGGGGAAGGTAACAGCCTGAATTAGGTCTGTAAAAACTGCTCTCTTACAAGGGATTTCACTACAAGCCATCTCTCATTTCACCTCCAGCGTTTTAACTCTTTAAAGGATCTCTTAATAAAACACAGTTGATTTGTTCCCCTCCTCCAAACTCACAGCGAGGCCAAACAGGTCCACAAGAAATGGAAGAGAACTCTATCTGCTCACATGTCTATCTCCCCGAGGGAGGCAAACATGCTCTGACTTAATGCAAAACATATTGAAGTATTAAAGCCCCCACATCCTCTCCGTGTTAGCAACAGAACAACACAGCAGCCATCCTCACAATGCTCCCATAATCCCCTGCAAAATGGGCCTCATCAATGGAAAAACAGATCAGGCTCTTTCTGTTTTAATAAGGAGACGGTATGAAGGAGTTGTGGTGCAGAACAGAGACCATCAGAGACGCTTTCTGTCCCACATCAGCTCTGGGCTCAGTCTTAAACACATACCAATCATTATTGGCAAGTTGGCTCTGGCCATGCATTGGATAGGAGAAGGTTATCAGATACCAGTGGTGTGTGAACCAAACCCTGAGGCGCTCATTCTCTGGAGAAATAAAGCTCTTTCTGTAGACCTAACTATTGCATATCACACATCTGCACACTGTCCTCGGGAAAAACTGATAGTTTCCTTTGTCAGGATAAAGAACGCTTATTGAAGAAGCACTTTCTGCAAAGCAAAACTAGAAAAAGAAAGAATTGGGAGTTTATAAGCTAGGTATGACAATCCTCAAATATTGTCCTGTCTTTTCTGCATAAAAACATGCATGAAATCGCCAATTGTTCAAACAAATGCTCACAAAATAGCTTCTATTATTGGCTGGAGAGGGATAAGAACATAGCAAGCACCACGAATGGGTCCAAACACCAGACCTTGAGGACTTAATTTCCACTGACACAGTTTGAGATGTTGAGTATCAGGTATAAGAGTTGATGAGAACCTATCTCCCTAAAGTTTCTTTCCCACATGAGTCTCCAGCCAGCCGGTGTTTTGTGTTCCTGGGAGCTCAGAGGTCTGCAGGCAGAGGGAAGCTCAGCCTGCAAATAAATCACTCTCTACCCATATCCTCTTTAACTCCAAGACCTCCCAGCCTCCCTGGCCCAGCAGGACCACGAGCAGCTGAACCAAAACAAAACTAAATCATGTCCGCCGCTGGTCTGCACAAACAGGCCCGCACCAGAACAACAGTAAGCCAATCTGCAGGACGCAGCAACCAGGGAAATGATACCGCTATTAAATCACCAATGAATTATCGTTATTGCCATTAATGCTGGTTAATGTACACCCAGTTTATCATTAATACATCTATATGAGGTTGTAAAGAACTCTTAAGGGCTTGATAAAGTTCTGTGAGGTCACCAAGTTCACCTGATTTGCAGCAAAGTAGAAAAATATTAAGAATTCATACAAAAAGAAGCTGCAAATCCAAAGAAAATGTTACATTTTTTAGGGTTTTTCAGTTTAGCATGGATCTAGTCCAATATAAACTATATTCTATATGCTTTTAAAATCAAATCATGCAGCATTTGAGAGCTTGGTCGCTGTTTTGTGGGTGGTATGGCACAAAAGTCATCAGTGAATGTATTACCATATCTCAGACTGCATCTCAGGAACATGTCCAGAGGTTTGATTAAGAGACAGCAAAGAGAAATGAGACTTCCTTGATGTCGAAACAAAGCAACAGTGGTTTCTGTACGGGACTTATGACGTGCTGCACTTTCATGGGTCAGAAACAAAGATGGCGTGCGGTGGGACCACACATGGTACAATTTATTATATGAATAAATTAGATCTCATATCTGGAACCTGGACAGACAACATAAGAAGAATTAAAACGCTCCTGCATCATTTCATTATAAATATTATACATCATTTATAACCTACAACAGCTATAATTTCCTTTTCTTGGAGAACATCTAATCCCTTATTTCCATTCATCGAGTACTTCAACAAACATGTTTTCTGGTTCTGAGGTTGCATGCGAACGCTGTCGACCCAATTCCTGAAATAAATTAAAAGTTTGTTGGTTTGTGGTCAACTGGTTAGCAGAACCCCCTGAACACGCAACCGCACGTCGGGCCACACAAGGGGGCCGACTACACAAAACATAAAACTACTCGAGTCATTAATAACACTTTTCCGCAGCTCCAAAAGACAATATAGCGTATTATTTACACTTTCTGGGCGCAGCGGCTTCATTTCCGTGCTCGCTGACTTTATGTGCGTGCACGGAATCCGTAATCTCGGTGGGCTCAAGCGTAAATGTGGCATTGATTGTTTGCGACTCTCGCTGCTAAGCCCCTCTGCCTCGCCCGAGATCCTGCAATGAGAAGCAGACCCGGCGAGGCATCAGTTGTGGTGTAAAGGCTCTCTCAGATTCTCTTCTTAACCCCGCAGCTTGTTTTGAAGCCCTCCAGGGGGGCATTGGAAAATGAAATGCAAGTGTTGCGGAAACCTCCTCCTCCCTGGATGAGGGACAATTGCAGCCCAGATATCCCCTGGCGGAGAAGCGTCTCACTTAGCTAAATTGTCCGTGTCTCATCCCTCAATACCTACTGTTCTGGGAGAGAATGAACCGCCAGGTGTGTGTGGGATCTTTGGAGGATTGTTCCCACACCCTGCATTCCTGCTGCAGGAGTGGAGATTGGGTCAGACATGCCTGGATAGTCTTGGTCAACACCCCCCCATGTCTTTCACACTCTGTGAGGTGTGCAGCACTACTTTCTGATGAGTCACATGATACACCGCTCTATTAAACATCACATTTTCAGGAATCTGGACAGAGGGCAAATTGTCCAGATGGCCCTAACTCAGCAGCAGCCATATTAGTTTTCTAAGCGTCTGAGTGAGCGTTCACCTGGGGCGGGGGGAGGGCACTTCCCTTTTGATTCCTGCACAGTTGCTCTGATCTGTCAAGCAGAAAAATAACCAGAGGCTACTTCAAAGGCCGGGTCTCCATGCAGTGCAAAGAGCCAAAGCTAAAAGGCGTCTTTATATGAAAATTGGTTTCATTAACATCACTGGAATCCTTTGAGGGTCAGCGGGGAGAAAGAAAACACATGTTGACAAGCACAAATGTCTGCACCTTCTTATAAACATCAGTGCTTCTCACAATGCATTATGACCGGGGTCTCTTTCTGTAGGACGCCACACAAAGGACAGAAAGCAGGGACTGAAAGAGAGAAAATGCTGGGGTGTTGAAGTCCCGTCTGAACAACAGGAGCCTGTTCGGACTCCAGGGGCAGTGAAAGCAAACCCTATGCACCAGCAATTTATCTGAGGAGGTGTTTTACAGAGGCCGGCTGAGAGGATTTATTTTTGGCTAAGGTGAAGGTACATACACGGCAGTAAAGAGGTAGAACAGAAATTAACCTGCACTAAAATCCTCTGTAAGGCTCTATTTACCTCAGAGACATGAGAGACGAAAATATAAAAAGTTAGACGACTAAACCCAGTGAAATAAAATAAGAATCCTCACAGTCAGAAAAAGACAGAGGGCCAAGTTCAGTTGGACTGAAGATATCAAAGGACTGGAGACACATTTAAAAGCCCATCATTTCAGGGGGTAATTTCCAAACACTTAAAGCAGGAATGTGGAATTATGGGTCAGCTGCTCGTTCGCACCCTTCAGGTCGAAGTGGAAAAGCTTTCCTTGGCTGCAGTCAAGATGTCTGAGCTAGAAATGATTAGACATTAAACTCAAGAGGAGGCTTTTTATCAAGACCTGTGGTTGTTGTTCTCGTCCAGGAAAAGGGGGGGGGGTAACACAATCTCATCGTTCCTTATCTGGCCTGCAATCAAACCCTCAGGAGTTAGCGGAGATTTCTTAAAATGGCTTTGACAAGCAGCATTTCACTGTGGTTACTCCTCCACTCGGGGAAATGTATACAGGACACTGACAGAGCTATACGGTGGCTGGAAGTGAGAGGGGAATGATGAGGTGTTCAAGCTCCACGAGGTGACATCTAATGACGCATTTCCACTGCAAGAACCGGTACGACTCAACCTGGAAAACCCCTTTCTGGTTTTCCATTTGCAAAAGATGTGGATATAACCACCTCGATCAAAGAGGGGGGGGAAACCCGGCAGACCACTGATGCAAAACCTCACCATGCTACCACCTATAGGGACTGCAATGAACGCAATATTGAAGATTTCAGTTCCTTCTATCTGCAGAGAAAGGCACCTCCTACCCAAACAGCAGCAGAGCTTTTACATACAGTGGAAACACAGCTTAGGGAAACCTGATCCCCGTCCTGTTGGAGTCTGTCCCACCAGGTCCAGGTTAGATGCTCGGTCATCAAAAGCTCCCGGGGATTTGAGCTCACAGCAGCAGGTCTTTAAGATAATGGGTTTTAAGTTAGTCCAGCTCCATGTGGCTCTATCTTCAGAGGACGTTGGAGTCATGCGGGTCTCCGTGGATGCACTTTGGAGGACGGCAGGGGTTATGAGTCTGGCTCGTGTTACCTGGCCCTGCTGGAGCTGACCTGAGCGGAGACCTGCAGATTAAGGAACCATCTGGGAGCTGCAACCCGACCCCCCAGTCCAGGACACCACTTTCACTTCCTTACACACATAGGGACTTTGCCTGGCTTCTTAAGGCGGAATGCCCTAACAATGTAATCTGCCAGAGCTGTGACAGGAACGTCTTTAGGTGGAAAACTGTCGGTAGTTTCAAGAACTTTAGAAGTTTGTAGAGCCCTAAACTTAATATATTTTAACCAAAACAACCAGTATTTCCATCAAAAAGCTCCTGAAATTACCTGTTGTAGTCACTACAGTTGTGCCAGAAACATATTTAATAATAATTAGGGCATCAGGACAAACACAAAATCTGCTCAGAGACTTTTCCTGTGCATCCAAAGGTTGTGTGTACCATTACATTTGAAATAAATCAACTAATAACTGTCCTATTCTACCCTTCAATCATTCAATTACATCTCACCAGACCTCCATGCTGGTATCACCTCAAAGACATGGCAGGGATGGTCTTTTATTCAGATTTAAAGAGGACAGCAGTTGGCATTTCTTAAGGAAGTCTCAGGGCAAAGGTAATAAGAATAGTTTATTTTGAATGATTTGGTAAAAAAGAAGATTTGACTCCCACTGATCGATGTCATATTTAAAAAGGAGGCCACACTCTTATATCATCCCAAAAGGATGCTGACCGACACCACGGTACATTCTTCAGTGAAGCTCTCCAATGATGGAGATTCCCAACAGGACAATAAATATTTTACATCATCCATCCGTCTTCGGAGGTCAATGCAAGTGCAGAAGATGTAAAACAATGTTTGATAGAATCAGTCTTTAACCACATTAGCCTCAGGAATATGTCTTCAATAAAAACCGAAGGCTGGATCTTCCAAATGATGACAAGTGGCCGCATGACGGCCATCCCCAGGTCCAGATGTGGAATACAGTAGGCATGACGTCGCTCTGCAAGTTTTCTGGATCTTTGATCGTAAAAAATGGGGTACATCTGCTGGACGTTTTGCCAAGATAATAACCCCTAAAGAGCCGGAGGGAACGAGAGGCAAACACTGTCCAACTATGTGATCCAACCAGTGGTGGATTCATCTGTGATGAACCACGGCAGGTTTGTTCCCTTCTTTTAACTCCAATTTCACAAACCATTACACAATCTGAGCTTGACTTTTTCACCATCTTGTGATTCTCAAAAGGCTCCTGTTGTGGCAGTCCTAATCAGGAGGTCAGAGAGAAGCCTGCTTTCCATCTGGGAAAACAATAATGCCGTCCTCTGGACTCCTGTCCTGTCTGACATCACACACTGATGGATCAATTCATAGGAATGACTAACCCAGGGCTTTTCATGTCTCACAGCCAGTGTCACAGCCAATCAGCACTTGTTCAAAGACTATGTACAGAAAAAGCTTCTCTGCATGTCGGGAATACCTCTGATATGAAAGCATAGGAACCACAGGCCACACTGAAAGCATTAAAAACAGTTCCTTATAAAAATCATTCTTTCCCTTACGTAACTTCTGTCAAGCCTCACGTGCCTCTCGTCAAACATCAGCCCACCCGATATCCACGGACTTATCTCCAGAAGAGATTGGACTCCTTCTCCTCAATAAAGCGCTTATTCTGACGTCCTCACAGCTGCTGCGCTCTAACACGCTTCCCAAAAACATGAGATCAGCATACCATCTGCGCGCCGCGTCTCCTCCCGGTCATCAATCAAAGTGCTATCGCTGCATCGATGCTGCAGGAGATATCGCTCCTACCACATCGTTAGCAGCGCCGGCGCCCACATTGTTTTCTGTATGACATCAGCGTGTAAAGCAGCGCGACTCAAACGTGTGTGATGCGGTTTTCTGTGATCGTCAGTGATTGCATTAATCATTTAGAGAGCCGCTTTGAGAGTAATTACACTTACAGGAATGTCTCTTCACACACTTGAGCGCGACAGTGAAGACATTACGCACGACAGTAGAGACGATGTGTGACACAAAAACAGAGGAAGGACTTTAAAATGACATCACTGATTTCCAACAAACAACCCCTTCCTCTCTGGGGTTTGGTTGATACCCGCTGAAGGATGTGGACGGCGCCATAACCCAAAACCAACACACGATACCCCGATAAACTTTCAGTCACACGGTGCCAAAGCTCTCCCACCCAGGCGTAAAGCTCTGGGTCAGATTGTCTAGAAGTCTATGAGAAAATGAGCCTAATTCTCTCATGAGTTATTACCTCAGTAAACATTTTCCTGACAAGTTTATGGTCTCAATCTCTAGCTTCAGGTCCTCTTTAGAACAGCATGATGTTCAATTAGAAAATGAAGGTTCATTAAGCGTAAAATTGGGGCGGGGTTACTTTACGATCCACGTGTTTTTCATCATCAAAAGTTACTCCTAACATTTTTGTCGCCAAACAAGTCTTGTTCTGATTGCTGCAGTCTTTCATGTCACTCTGGTGGCCAGAAACCAAGATGGCTCAGCCAAAACGTGGAAATAAAAACGCTAGTCCACAACCCAAAGGGTGACATCACTGTTACTACGTCCACCTCCTACATTAAGTCATCGCTGAGCAACACCACTAACCTCAGACCTCTGAAATTATGTTGCGGAAGGAATTATATAAAATGCTTTCTGCTTGTTCTACTACAATGCAATATCATATCTACATCCATCTGTCCACACACAGCATGCAAACAATAAGTAGAGCATGTATTGGAACATTTATTATATGCCCTTTGGATTAAATACCAGCATAATGGCCTCCATATTATGTTAATTAAAGGATATGCATGGTTGTAGTTCTGAATGGGGATTCGATATGGACCACCACCAGCAGCAAACATAGAAATACACATATTTTCCTTGCCATGCACCGCTGGTTGTCAAAAGCAATAAATCAACAATAGACTTGGCATCCATGTGTTTCTTTGAACATGTCATCTACAGCCAATGGTGCATGACCACCCAGCAGCTGCCCCACGGGGGGTCTCAAAGCTAACGCACAAACAAATACTGTTGTCCTTCTTGAGGAACTCTTTTTGGAGATGTTTTCTAGGTTCATCGCGGGCAAATATTTGATAGAGCGGACCTGGCAGTGCTTGTTTACCCTGGACATTTATAATCTGGATATCTATCAAAACCGCTGCTGGTTTATCGTCTGATTTGGAGTCCAGGTTGTGTATTGATTTATGGCTGAGATTCGAGGACAAGTAGCAACCTTGTTCTGCCAGCAGCTGAAAAGAAGGGGCCTATGGGCCTCAGCTGAGGGGCGAAATGTAAAAAAACGTCCCTCCCACCCATGTGAAAACCATCCCAGAGGTTTGGAAGTGTCTATGAGAAAGTAATGGGAGGATATAAAGAAAGGCCGTATTGTTAAGAAAAACAAATCTTGCTTCCTTTGTCCTCGTCAGGGATTCCTCTGAGTGAATTACTACCTGGATGTCGATCATTAACTGCCCATAAATATCATTAGAGAAAAGCAGATTAAGCAGCTGATAGCCCATCTCTCACTTCCAAATATAAGCCATTATAACATTGAGAACAAGCCAATGCAACCATCATTACTTTCTGTATTATAAGGGATCTAGCTTTCGCAACCTCAGCATCAGAAATCAGTTCAATGGGATTAAAGTTGCACAAATTGTTTGACACTTTGCCAGTAAATCGGAGTCAGAAATGCAGCTATCGTGCTAAAGCTACAAATAGTTTCCTCAACAGAAAGTGGACCAAAGCACAGCTACAAAGTGCCAGCTAAGACAGGGAGAAAGTGTGTGTAAGTGTGTGTGTGTGTAATTGCTGTAGAAGCTGTCATGAACCATTCAATGAAACATCTGGGATGGGAGTTTCCCATTTGATAAACTCAATGACCCGCTGGCCTGCGAGTCTTCCAGCCCCAGACATACGCTGCTATCCTTTATATGAAACACCTTTATTGACATTTCGGGAAAACTGTCTCAGCAAAATGTCCAAATAAAATAGCAGCCAACACGCTTAAGCCTCAAATATTTTCTTCCACAGCTATTGGACCAAATCACAGCTAAAGAGTGAGTAAATATATAAATCCCTCTTATGATGGGAGCACTGGTTTACTAGCATGGTATGATATAAAAGTAGGACACCTTAAGAACTTATCTTGTAAATCTTTGGGGTATTTTTCCGCAGAAATGTCCAGCAACACATTCAATCACTGCGCCTATAAGCCCCCCCAGAGCAGAACCCTTTAAGGATAGAAAACCAGGCTATCTGGTGAGATTTAGAGAAAGATCAAGACGTGCATGGGACTGAAAAACAAGGACATGTAAAGAGAATGGATAGAATGGATCTTTAGGAGATTCATTCATTTGTAAAAGTGCTTATGGCTCAATGGCATCACATATCTGACCCAGAAGTTGTAGGTTTAGCATTTGCAAAATGTACATCAATGCCTGTCAAACATCCTAAGGGTTTGCCCAAAACACAAACATTGACTCTTGTTTCGTAAGGGGAACAAACATCGGTCTCATTGCTGAAAGTCCTGAGTTATTGGACCCATTGGCTGGCTTTTGAGCTCTATATACCTGCCTGTACACAACAATACTGGAATGTTTTTGGAGGCTTAAAAGATCAGCCCTGGCCATTAGAACTAAGCACTGAAAGTTCGTTCCCCTGCTGGGCTTCTTTATGTGATAAAAAGAAGAGTTTGTTTCGTCAGGCTGAACAAGTCTGCTGAACTTTTGAGACTACTGTAGAAATGTCCTTGAGGGTTTTTGTGGCTCTCCTGCTTTATGAGCGTACATGCTGTTGTCTTTACGCTGCCTTCGCCTTCATAACTTTTAACAACACTTCTGCAAACCAAGCCTTCAAAGTGGGAGCCAGCCTTGAAGTTAGTCCTGGGAGTGAGAGTGCAGGGTGGGCAGAGACATCACCGAGACTTGTGAAATCTGGCGGAGCAGGAGACGGACCAGAAGGGGAAGATTACCAGGCTAATATTTAGCATAAACACTTTCCATTAAGGACAAGTAGCTGAGGACGAAGAGGTGAGATTACAGCTCATAATTCAGAGCAGGACAACATTAGCAGACAGTGCTAAGAACGATGTAAATGAGAAACACCTGTTAGTCCGGGTTTGAAACACGACCGCACCACAGGAACAAAGTGCGGTGTGAACCTTAAAACACTTCACCGTGCCATCTGAACAGACCCTGTGTTCCCATTGCTGCTACGACGATATTCTCATAAGCGCTCCCAACATCTGGATTCACTGAAACAGCTTTTGGGCGTGCAGTACAGAGCATTATCACCCAAACTGATGTGCAAACGAAGATGGATTTGTCTTGCAAATACTCCCCTGACAGGATTTCGGAAACCAGCTATCTGCCAAGACTCATTGTCTCAATTATTGTAGTGAACACAGCGTTGTGAAAAGCTGCAGATATAATATTTATGAGCTACAATCCCTGCTGCAATATTTACACTCTGTAGTGATGTGCCAATACATCACAGTGAAATGAAAACCAGTTGGCAATAGAGTAAACTCATCTTCATGCAATCAGAGACAAAGTGACTCATCTCCTGTATCATCCTAATCTTGAAGAGTAAAAATAGACAGACAATAATGTCTATGAAACATTGGCTTAACCATCAAAACAAGAGACTAAAACAGACATAATTCATCACAACTGGAGCTCATTTTAACCCTAAAACCAGCGAACCAAACAGCCAACGTTTCCACCGGTAAATTGGCTTTATCCAAAACACCCCTCTTCCTGTATTTATTTGGACCACACTTCCCCAAAGGAACCATGAAAATCTGACATAAATAAGAGGGATGGAAATCAAACACACCTGTAAATATATACATCCTTCCTCTTGACAGGCATCAGATATCCCGGGCATGACTCCTGAGAGAGAGAAAAGATTTGCAGGGGTGAGATGGATTTGGACAGAAAAAGAGAAAGCAGGACAGGTTTGAGGAGCAAGAAGAAAGAAAGAGAGCCTCTTAAAGGTGAAGTTAATCGTCTACATACAGACATCAAAGCTGGTCTCTTGCTTGCAGGGTTTCCTTCTGTCCATCACACTGAAACATGCTGGTTTTCCAAGAGGACTAATGGGAGTCATTATTCCCTTGATGTACTACGAGCTGTCCATATTTAACAGCCACAGTTTAAAGCCAATACAAGCATCTAATGACATCATTACCTTAGCCTAAAGCTATGCAAGTGGTGTTGCAGGAAAGAAAGATCATCAATGCACTTCTAAAAACAGTTCAAAGAGACCCTGAATACCTGCTGGAATAGGTGGAAAACAACCAAGCCAACATATCTTAATTGGCAGAGATATCTACAAGTTTTCCTAATTACTGAACGTCTCCACAACATTGGATGGATCTCAATTTGATTCAGAGGTTCACATTGACTTGTAGATGAATAATAGCATTGATTCCTCAGTTTGTCCAAATCTTTGGTTTATTGCCTTTGTGCAAATGATGTGGATAAAGAATGAGGCCCTTCAACTGTCTTACTAGTATTTCATGTCTTACAGTCATGCAGAGAGCATCCCTGTCTGCAGAGAAGAGTAGAGTTTGGGTTGCATATTTAAACACAGAGAGGAGAAAGGGTTAGAGGCAGGCTCAAGAAGTCCAACAGACGGTGAAGGTCAGGCTGTTGGTGCACAGAGAGACTAACACATCTGCCTAGTAAGGACTTTCCCAAGCGTGGCTAAGACGTGAGAGCCAGTAAATAGAGATAACCATTAGCAAGTAAGAAGCAAGATAATAAACTGAAGTAAGATGTGACCAGTAAGCAGCATTTAGAGTTGGCATTCAGCTCGAAGCACCGCTGGGAACATTTTGCAGGGAGTCGATGGACGTCCACCTTCACGGCCCTCTCCTTTTCCTCCCTCTAATCCTTTACCCTTCCTTCTGCCATCATTCCAGATGTTACCCTGAGTCATAGGTGCGTCATAACTCTTTTCTTCTGCAGTCAGACATCACTCAATATCCCCCCTTGCCCCCCTCACTCAGATGGTCCCGTATCCCTGCTTCAGGACTGCTTCAGGCAGCGTGTTTTTTTTGGGAAATGACTCATAAATTAGGATCTCCCCGGCTGGCTGTGAACAGCAGACAGGCATCGGGCGATCTGATTGGTGCGGCTGGAGGAAGGCCAGACGGGCCAAGGCTGCAGGACCATTTAGGACCATTGCTGACTTTAGGAAGATGAAGGACGACACACCCTAAAACCAGGTTCCCAACTAAATGTATTGCAGATTTTAACTTAATTTCTCCAGAACATGCAAAAGGAAATGCAACTTTGCGATATTAGCAACACCAACTTTTCCAGCTGAGCTCAAGTTCTGCATTTCCACTCGTGCATACTGACTGTGTGCATCAAACAGGTGAATGCAATTGCACCATTTGTCTCATTTCTGACATAACCCTGCCTAGGAAGCGTACCGTACTTCAGACGGAAGGCCCAGGACGTCTCTGCTGAGAGCTAAGGGGCTAATAAAGGTTATTCAATTACGTCTTCAAACAGAGACACGTAAGAGAGGAAGTGACAGCCTGCACAGAGGCAGTAACTGCAGGACTGACAGATGTTATCAGGGCTCAGACGCTCTATCTGCATCACACACACACACACACACACACACACACACACACACACACACACACACACACACACACACACACACACACACACACACACACACACACACACACACACACACACACACACACACACACACACACACACACACACAGTGTAATGCATGTATGTAGTATGTTATAGTATATCAGATTCTAATATAGTTTTAGTTTATTTTTAATAACGCAGAATACCAAACTGGGATTAATACAGTACATTTAATCCAATTGAATCCAAACAACCATAAAGAGGATTGACAAAGTATTAAAATGATCGGATAGATTCAGAAGAAAATACTAAATGAAACAAACTAAAACATTGCTTAAAACTCCATTATTTTTTTAAATGTTCCCAATTTACTGAGCAGCCTCTGGTGCAAATGCATGCATTCTGCCACAGCTTTCAAGTAATGCCATCACATCAATATGTCTGTACATTACGGCACATTTCCTTCCAGTCTGTCCCGCTTAACAACGGCACAAACAGCGGTTGTGTGAACCGGCTCAAAACGAACACTGAGGTATTTCCACTCACACTTCCACCGGCTTAAGACTAATTAAAAAGTTTCACGGGGCTGCAGACATACCAAATGCATTGTAGTCTGTGAAAATATAAAAACACACCTTTACAACCATCTCAAGCCATGCAGAAAGCCTACAGTATAAAGCCGTAACACCCAACAAAAATAACCCGTCAACGCTCAATGAACGTGATTTTCCATTCACATGACAAGGGGGGATTTGAGTTGAGAGGGATCGGGTTTATAGGTGCTCCCTAAGGATCCATAGCAGCAGAACAGTTCACTCATTCTGCAGGGAATCACTTCTAACCTGCAGCTCCGACGGACATAAATCCACTTTAAGTGCAACCTGAAGGATCAGAAAACAAACAGCACCGGGTCCATCGGCACAAACTCTATTCCAGACGGCTGATCAACCAGGCATTCAAAACCTCCAGTCAGGCATGTTTCTCACCTTATTAAATACAGGCCATACATGCAGACAGCCCTAAAGAGAGATGCAGAAACAGAGTTATATTCATTAAAACTCTAATGATAATACAAGACTCACCAGGTGACTTCTCTCAAGCAGACTGTGCTGGGTTTAATGGTTTCTAGTCAAAACTCTGTGATTACATTCCTTTATAGCCCAACATTAGCCTCCTTTAGCTTAGCGGTGGTGACCTGAAGTCATGTGACCGTGCTGTAGTTCCTTTATAGCCCAACATTAGCCTACTTTAGCTTAGCGGTGGTGACGTGAAGTCATGTGACCGTGCTGTAGTTCCTTTATAGCACAACATTAGCCTCCTTTAGCTTAGCGGTGGAGACGTGAAGTCATGTGACTGTGCTGTAGTTCCTTTATAGCCCAACATTAGCCTACTTTAGCTTAGCGGTGGTGACCTGAAGTCATGTGACCGTGCTGTAGTTCCTTTATAGCCCAACATTAGCCTCCTTTAGCTTAGCGGTGGTGACCTGAAGTCATGTGACCGTGCTGTAGTTCCTTTATAGCCCAACATTAGCCTCCTTTAGCTTAGCGGTGGTGACGTGAAGTCATGTGACCGTGCTGTAGTTCCTCTATAGCACAACATTAGCCTCCTTTAGCTTAGCGGTGGTGAGATGAAGTCATGTGACCGTGCTGTAGTTCCTCTATAGCACAACATTAGCCTCCTTTAGCTTAGCGGTGGTGACGTGAAGTCATGTGACCGTGCTGTAGTTCCTCTATAGCACAACATTAGCCTCCTTTAGCTTAGCGGTGGTGAGATGAAGTCATGTGACCGTGCTGTAGTTCCTTTATAGCCCAAAAGGACATTACAGGGGTGTAGGGGGGCAGTAAATCCCTAACGAGGGTCCTGATGACCATGTTCTCACACACAGCAGCTGTCTGCTGCCTACCGCTTACCTAAAGCGTCTCAGCCAGGTCAGGACTCCAAACACACATTGCGTTAGCATTTTATAGTCTTGGGTTGTAAGGAAGGTACAACAAGGCTGGAGGTGGAGCAGGGGGGGGGGGAATGACAGTGGTCGTCATTCAGACCGCTGTAAAAGACAGTGTAATGATGAACACTAAAGCAATCCTTACTCAGAGAGGAAGTGGTAGATACCAGGGAGGGAGGCTCAGAGTGTGATAAGAGCTGCAGCTGCACGAGATGATCTGCAGACGGCCGATTAAATTATTCCTCAGACATTAGATATGTAAAGCCAAAACCTGCAGGGGGAGATCACCGGATTAAAGACAGAAAGTCCATCAAACACTCTGTGCAGGAAAGAAGGAAACAACAGGGCTCCAACAATATGGATTTTTCAGGGACAATAATTACCAAATCAAGTCGACACTTGCAGAAACAATTCAAATTCATAAGAATAACACTCAGTTTAAACACATTAAATGCTGCAAAATGTTACCTAAACTGCACTTAGGAGGAATAGATGTGATAGAGAGGGATCTGAACAATTAATCAGTTTTAGTACAAACAATTATCTAAATCCTCTGATTTTCACTTCTTAAATGTGAATACTTTATGGTTTCTTTACTCCATTATGACAGTAAATTGAACATCCTTTGAACCAAAATCAGACATTATGGGCTTGTTTAACATGCTATTGACTAAACAACTAATTGATTAAAGGAAATAATCAACAGATGAATCAACAATGAAACGTGTCATTTGTTGCAGCCTGATTTAAAATACAAGACATGTTATTTCATTCTTATCTTCTCTAAGAAAACACTTGTTTTGAAGATGTGTGGAAAATTACCCAACAGGTTTATGTGCATGCAGGAAATAAACTAAAATACAAAGATGATTCTCAGACAGGACATAACATCACCAGAGTGTAACGGCATCAGCGCAGATTTGACTATTTAACGTCTAAATGTGAAATAGTTTTACAGGAACAGAGCCGATATGATAAAGATATAATTCTACATACAGTATCTCACTAAACTGAGTACCCCCTCCCATTTGTGTAAATATGTTATTTTATCTTCTCCTGGGACCACCCTGAAGAGATGACCCTCTGATCCGGAGTAGAGTAGTCAGTGTACAGCTGGGATAACAGGGGACATTTGCTGAGCCCTCAAAATAACTCAACACAGCCATTAATGTCTAACCCGCTGCAACAAAGGTGAGAACACCCTAAGTGAGAATGGCCAAATTGTGCCCAAAGTGTCAATATTTTGTGCCACCATTATTTTCCAGAACTGCCTGAACTCTCCTGGGCACAGAGTTCAGTAGAGCTTCACAGGTTGCCACTGGAACCCTCTTCCACTCCATGACCACATCACAGAGCTGGATGTCAGAGACCTTGTGCTCCTCCACCCTCCGTCTGAGGATGCCCCACAGATGCCCCACAGAGTTTAGGTCTGGAGACATGCTCGGCCAGTCCATCACCTTTACCCTCAGTGTCTTTAGCAAGGCAGTGGTCCTCTTGGAGGTGTGTTTGGGGTCGGTATCATGTTGGAATACTGCCCTGCGGCCCAGTTTCTGAAGGGAGGGGATCATGCTCTGCTTCAGTATGTCACAGTACAGGTGGGCCTTCATGGTTCCCTCAATGAACTGTAGCTCCCCAGAGCCGGCAGCACTCATCAGCCCCAAACCCTGACACTCCCACCACCATGCTCGACTGTAGCCAAGACACACTTGTCTTCGTACTCCTCACCTGGTCACCGCCACACACGCCTGACACCATCTGAACCAAATGAGTTTACCTTGGTCTCATCAGACCACATGTTATCCCAGCTGTACACCGACTACTCTACACTGGATCAGAGGGTCATATCTTCAGGGTTGTCCCAGGAGAAGATATAATAACTTATTAACACAAAGGTGAGGGGGTACTCACTTTTGTAGGATACTGTGTTAGACTTCAAATTATCCATAACAAATAGACATTCAATGACTTCTTTAAAGATAATTCTGATAAAATGCACAAGAACCAGCTGTCATTTAGAGTAATGCAATAAAACAAGAGTAGCTTTACAGCAGAGAGAAACAAATATACTAATGACGTGCCGATGTGTCTCTAAGTTAGCAACACAAGCTCGTCAGTGCTAGTTAGAAGAGTGGTCGCTTCATTAGAAAAAGTGTGTGTCAGTCCATGGAAATAAAACCATCAATCTAAGAGAGTAAAATATTGTTCTCTTGGCTCCTTAACATGCTTGATGGCTCACATTTAACCCAAAAGAGGATGACTTATCAATAAATACACTCTTATATACCTTATCAAATAGGGCTGAACGATTAATTGCATTTGCGATAATATCGCGATGTGACAAAACGAGATTTTCCAACCGCAAAGGCTGCGATTTGACTGGTCACGTGACTTGCGAGCGAGCGGAGCGGAGCCGAGCGAAACCGAGCAGGCAGGGAAAGAAGTCAACGCTGCGCTTGAACCTGTTGCACAATGGCCTCAGGCTCGTCAGAAGAGTGCACGGCTGGAAGTTTGGTACCACAGAGGGGCGGCACGTCAGTTTGTGTGGAATTATTTTGGCTTTAAAAAGGAAGATGCTGCGCATCGTCAGGTACTGTGCAGAACGGGCCTCGCTACTGTTGCTACCTCACGAGGTTCACGATTGTAATCACGATTGATTTATTGCTTGTGTTTGTTGAAAAATACATGAGAAGAGGACCTTGAAAAAATAATCACATATTAAATCGCAATATTGAGGAAAAAAATCGCAACTAGATTATTTTCCAAAACCGTTCAGCCCTAATCTCAAATATCATAAATATATATAATAATATATCTCCTGGGACCGAAACCAACAGCAGTGAGACCATGACTTCCTGTTTCATCGAACCACCTGTGCATACAGCTTGAAAATGTTGTACTTAAGGAACACCAACACACACACACACACACACTGAAGAAGGGGTGTTTGTATAAATCTAGGAGTCCCTGTTGATCCCAACACACCCACTGGTTTCCTCTCTGTAGGGCCTGCAAGGTAAATTAAAGCAGGATGGAGATCCTCCTGACAGCAGCGCCGCTCGACCACTAATGCACACACACACACACACACACACACACACACACACACACACACACACACACACACACACACACACACACACACACACACACACACACACACACACACACACACACACACACACACACACACACACACACACACACACACACACACACACACACACACACAGGAAGTTGTACACACTCTGTTTCCCATCCTCTGACATTTTCATCACCTTCCCCCACACAATCTGACTTCCTCCGTTTCACAAGCCCTGTAAACAAAACACACCGAATGCTAACATTGCATAACCTACTCGCTGACCCAGCCAAACGTCACACACACACACACACACACACACACACACACACACACACACACACACACACACACACACACACACACACACACAGGGGGAATATGTAAGTGCTCCCCCAGCTCTGATTTGCTTATCGTTCAGTTTATCTGTCGGTGGGTTTTTTGTCCTCGCCCACATTCCTGTCTCATCCTTCACTTTCTTGGCCAACAGGTCTTTCCATCTGTCAGCCAGCTGGTGGAGGAGGAGGAAGATGGGGGGAGATTGGAGTAAGGAGACGAAGAGGAGGGGAGTATTGCTTTCTCCCACTGGCAGTAAAGACTCCTGTGAGGGTCTCATTAAGGTTCATGTTGATCTACGATGCAAATCAAGATGACTGACTCTTTATTACACACCTGGTGCGTTCAGGTGCTCCTCAGATAATCCCTTACCTGAAACCTAGCTTTGATTTGCATGAGTTTAAGGTTTAATGTATAAACAACATAAATGCTTAAAAACAAAGAGGGTATTTGATTGCTCAGAGCTCTCAAAAACCATGTGTTTGACTTTAGGGGCGATTAGTATTTGCTCTAATCGGTTCTTCTTTGGCTCAAACAACACCCTTTTCCCAAGTCTCTAGTGGTTCCAAAATCAAAAGAATCCACATTAAGAATCATGCAAAACCCTCCCGTGTTGTTATTCTCATAAGTCCATTAGAGATTAGTCATATTGCACGAGAAAAAGCCTAAAAAACCACTTGGAAAATGTCCAATGAGCCCACTAATTGACCCTTACAATATACCAATCTGCTCTGTTTAAGATCTTCTCATGTCCTGCCAAGTGGACGCCATCAATCAGAACCAGGGTGTCTAAATGTGTCCTTCACCAGTCCTTGCTTCTGGGTCCTCAACATGAAACCTGACCCCCTCCTCGCTCTCCCTCTCTAATGGTCTTCACTCCCTTCCCAGTGTTGGTTTAACCCGATGTTAAATGTCCCGTGCTAAAAATAATACGGCAAAGATGGGGATTATTTTGGTCAAAATAGAACAACACATTTAACTTTGGAAACGTTGTGCATTCAGACAAGAAAAAAGACAACTTTGCACAAATCTGGTTCACTCTTAAACTAAGAGGCTAAATCTCTAAAGAACTTTGTATTCTTGTAGAGAAGTTAATCATAAAGACTCACACAAGCATGGTAAATAAGACGCAGGAAATGCGTACAACATCTTTGGCTCCAAAAAAGGACTGCTTAAGAGCTTCACATGCCATGTAAATCTAATTTAATGTCCATATAAAGTAATAACTCTTCTCTTTATGAGTCTTTCTTCAATCAACCACTGCCAAAGTCCAATTAACATCCGCTGTAAACTTGAAAACTCTGGCTAAAAAACACAATTAATGGAGGACAAACCCACCATAATCTGAATTTATCCCCAAACAGAGTGAATATATAGCTGTCCACCCTGCAGCTCCAGACCTGCATCGCCATGGAAACTCTCTTGACCTCTCCCCTGGTGGTCGTGCTGCAGCTGTCAGCAGCTCACAACTGCACCATGGGAAGTAAACTCCTTCACCTGGTGCAACAGCTCACCCTCAATGGTCTAACCTGCACTGGATTCCTTTCAGAGTCCCTTTCTCTTCCGGACTAGCCCCCATATCTTGGAGATTGGGGACTGTGTGACCCCGGAGCGACGCTGTCTGCACTGAGCTCCTGGAAGGCCGTCCAAAAGCAGATTGGTCCCAGGCATGAGGCCAGACACCAAGCAAACGTCTAGCACCTCAACAAGTTACTCTGCTAGATTAGAAGACCTGATTTTACGTCAACAATTGCTAAATGCATCGTTTTCTTTTAAGCAGAATGACTAAACTAAGGTATAGGATGGAGATGGAACACTTAGTCCATTAATAAATGAAGTATTTGTGACGCAAACTGTCTGAAAATGCAGTTTTTCAGCCTCGAAAATAAGAGATTTCCTGCTTTTCTCAGTTTTAAATCATGTAAAAGTGAATATCTTTGTGGTTTTGAGTGGTAAAACATGACTTTTAAACTCTTCACCTTTGAGGACATTGGTCACTTTTTATGACCTGTTTCAGCTCTAATACCTCATATCCTCACCTCTGCATGAAGATATGTTCCCTGGCTGCAGCTCTTGGAGATGTTTCCCTTTGTAAATGTTCTGGTGTTCAGCGAATGGTTCTCAGGAGAGCAGCAGCAGTCCAGAGCATGCAAACAACAAACCCAGATGATTTCTTTGAAGTTTTATGGCTGTGCTGCCGCTCTGTGGAGCCTCGGAGGGACAGACCACCGCTAATATCAATAAGCTCAGAGATAAACATGTTTTCAGTCACAAAGGGAGATAAGCATTGCAGGGTCATTCAGGTTATATATTGACCTCATCCCAACAAACAACCCCCCGTCCTCACACACAACTTTCACTGTCTTCTGTTGTGTGAAAGGCACTAAGTCTTCTCTCTTTCAATAAGATGCCTGTCCATTCCACCCCAGGTTTCCATGTCTGTCCAAACACACCACAAGAACAGTCCAGCGGAGAGAAACCCCATCTGTGTCCTCATCCATCCTGCCGCTCGGGACATGAGCAAACAGTTTGCTTTCACCACCCGGGCAACCCTTTCTCTCCACACTGAATCAGGGCTCCCGACGGCAGACCCTGCACCCTCTCATGAATGAGGGAGATAAACGTTGAACAGAGCAAGACTTCCTGGCTCTTTGTGGCACTGGAAGCAAAGCCGTCTGACGGGAGGAAACCTCAGCGCAGAGGAACACTACTCTGGAAAACAGCGAATGGCAAGCTTTCAATGGGAATACATTTGCTGTGTGCATATGGTAATCATCGTCCGGACTGAAGTTAGAAACTCTTTCGCGTAAGTCAGGGCTTTGAAGACACTGCCAATCCATTGTTTAGTCTAAACTTCATCGTCATAAAACCTTAATCATACGTCTAATCCGTACAGAATGCAATGGAACAGGTGCATCATTTGCCAGTGGTCATTACACTTTACAGCCTTTCTGAAATCCAAAGCCCGCCTCCTCCTTTTCCATTACCCGTCCTGCAGGCGGCGGTGGGAAAGTGGGACCTCGTTGGGGAGTTTGCTTGGACAGTTTGGACAAATATTTCCTTTGTGTGGTCGTCTCCTGGCCTCCGTCGGGCCTGACAGCCACAGAAGAGGGAGTGAATGACCCAAGCGGCTCTGCATTACGGTGGCTGTCTCACCAGCTGTTTACACTTCACATCCAGCCTGAGGTATCAATTAGCTTTATGGGGGGCTAATAACAGAGCACTGCAGGATTCAGATTCAGCTCTTTCACAGGAGAAGACGTCTAGATAAACTGATCCGTCTAGATACTGGTGTGTGATGTCTGCTGTGACCCGGGTTTATACGGCTTGTCAGTTAAAATTCCCATCCCTAAAACAAACCCCTTCCCAAGCCAAGCTAAACTCCAGACACAGTGAGAGGACTTCAGATGTCTTCGCACCATATGGGGCCGTGCACTCAGTCGAAAGCTCTGTAACAGCACACCGCCTGCAAGGACAAACAGCAGCTGGACCACATGTTGCTGTACATCAAACCCTCTGACGTGCAGCACTAAAGGGCAGGGGACCCCATCATCATCCCTGCCTCACAACCTCATCAGGGATAGGACCAGGAAGCTCAAGAAAAAACCTTACAGAGGCTTAAACCTTACTTTTAAAAGGAAAATATGACAAAGTATTTCGAGAGTTTTTCTACCAGAAACTGCACACTTTGGAGTTGACAAGTACAATTCCAGTCATCTGCTGACTAAGGTGATACAAGATAATTAGACTCAAATTATCCAACTTTAGCTTAAATAGCTTTTGATTGTCCACCTATAACCCCCCATGGAGGGGCAGTCACTATTAAAGTGCTTAAAGTAAACTGAGTCCTAAGAAAGATAAACTATGTTTGACATTTGGTAGGAATTATGGCTGAAACTAAACCTTTATTTTCATTATTGGGAGACCATGAAACCAGTTTTGATGTTAAAAACCAGACCAGAGTAGTGGTTGAATCGTAGCAGCAATAAAACCAGAAGCAACAAAAAGTTGATATTGTCATTAAATTATCAGGGAATCGTATCTCAAATATGCAGTCCCATGCAACTGCAATGACACTGTGTCAACTACCAAGGTTGAGGACAAAACAACTGAGAAAGAAGTGAGAAAGAAGTGAGAAAGAAGTGAGAAAGAAGTGAGAAGAAGTGAGAAAGAAGTGAGAAAGAAGTGAGAAGAAGTGAGAAGAAGTGAGAAGAAGTGAGAAAGAAGTGAGAAAGAAGTGAGAAGAAGTGAGAAAGAAGTGAGAAGAAGTGAGAAAGAAGTGAGAAGAAGTGAGAAGAAGTGAGAAAGAAGTGAGAAAGAAGTGAGAAGAAGTGAGAAGAAGTGAGAAGAAGTGAGAAGAAGTGAGAAGAAGTGAGAAAGAAGTGAGAAAGAAGTGAGAAAGAAGTGAGAAAGAAGTGAGAAAGAAGTGAGAAGAAGTGAGAAAGAAGTGAGAAGAAGTGAGAAGAAGTGAGAAGAAGTGAGAAGAAGTGAGAAGAAGTGAGAAGAAGTGAGAAAGAAGTGAGAAGAAGTGAGAAGAAGTGAGAAAGAAGTGAGAAGAAGTGAGAAGAAGTGAGAAAGAAGTGAGAAGAAGTGAGAAAGAAGTGAGAAGAAGTGAGAAGAAGTGAGAAAGAAGTGAGAAGAAGTGAGAAGAAGTGAGAAAGAAGTGAGAAGAAGTGAGAAAGAAGTGAGAAGAAGTGAGAAGAAGTGAGAAAGAAGTGAGAAGAAGTGAGAAGAAGTGAGAAAGAAGTGAGAAGAAGTGAGAAGAAGTGAGAAGAAGTGAGAAAGAAGTGAGAAGAAGTGAGAAAGAAGTGAGAAGAAGTGAGAAAGAAGTGAGAAAGAAGTGAGAAGAAGTGAGAAAGAAGTGAGAAAGAAGTGAGAAGAAGTGAGAAAGAAGTGAGAAGAAGTGAGAAGAAGTGAGAAGAAGTGAGAAGAAGTGAGAAAGAAGTGAGAAAGAAGTGAGAAAGAAGTGAGAAAGAAGTGAGAAGAAGTGAGAAGAAGTGAGAAGAAGTGAGAAGAAGTGAGAAAGAAGTGAGAAGAAGTGAGAAAGAAGTGAGAAGAAGTGAGAAAGAAGTGAGAAGAAGTGAGAAAGAAGTGAGAAGAAGTGAGAAGAAGTGAGAAGAAGTGAGAAGAAGTGAGAAAGAAGTGAGAAGAAGTGAGAAGAAGTGAGAAAGAAGTGAGAAGAAGTGAGAAGAAGTGAGAAGAAGTGAGAAGAAGTGAGAAGAAGTGAGAAGAAGTGAGAAGAAGTGAGAAGAAGTGAGAAAGAAGTGAGAAGAAGTGAGAAAGAAGTGAGAAAGAAGTGAGAAAGAAGTGAGAAGAAGTGAGAAGAAGTGAGAAAGAAGTGAGAAGAAGTGAGAAAGAAGTGAGAAGAAGTGAGAAAGAAGTGAGAAGAAGTGAGAAAGAAGTGAGAAGAAGTGAGAAGAAGTGAGAAGAAGTGAGAAAGAAGTGAGAAGAAGTGAGAAAGAAGTGAGAAAGAAGTGAGAAAGAAGTGAGAAGAAGTGAGAAGAAGTGAGAAGAAGTGAGAAGAAGTGAGAAAGAAGTGAGAAGAAGTGAGAAGAAGTGAGAAAGAAGTGAGAAGAAGTGAGAAAGAAGTGAGAAGAAGTGAGAAAGAAGTGAGAAGAAGTGAGAAAGAAGTGAGAAGAAGTGAGAAGAAGTGAGAAAGAAGTGAGAAGAAGTGAGAAGAAGTGAGAAGAAGTGAGAAAGAAGTGAGAAAGAAGTGAGAAGAAGTGAGAAGAAGTGAGAAAGAAGTGAGAAGAAGTGAGAAGAAGTGAGAAGAAGTGAGAAAGAAGTGAGAAAGAAGTGAGAAGAAGTGAGAAAGAAGTGAGAAGAAGTGAGAAAGAAGTGAGAAGAAGTGAGAAGAAGTGAGAAAGAAGTGAGAAGAAGTGAGAAAGAAGTGAGAAAGAAGTGAGAAAGAAGTGAGAAGAAGTGAGAAGAAGTGAGAAAGAAGTGAGAAAGAAGTGAGAAAGAAGTGAGAAGAAGTGAGAAGAAGTGAGAAAGAAGTGAGAAGAAGTGAGAAGAAGTGAGAAAGAAGTGAGAAAGAAGTGAGAAAGAAGTGAGAAAGAAGTGAGAAGAAGTGAGAAAGAAGTGAGAAAGAAGTGAGAAGAAGTGAGAAGAAGTGAGAAGAAGTTCAGTTTACCTCCAGCAGAAAGTCATCATCTGTGCCCTCTGGTGGACACACACACACACACACACACACACACACACACACACACACACACACACACACACACACACACACACACACACACACACACACACACACACACACACACACACACACACACACACACACACACACACACACCTCTAATCATTTAAACCTCCTTTCTGTAGCTGCTCGTCTTTCTTTTTCCCCCCTCAAAACTATTGGCACGTCCCGAGCTCCTCTGAGCTTCGTGGAAACGTATCACGCTCACAAACCAGTATCAGCCCCTCATTGTTTGGCCAGCACTTGAAAGACTCCTCAAACTGAAGCATGCCAAGTCCGACCATGAGCTAAACCATCGGTGACATCATGGAGGAACAGTGAAACTGTTCGGTTATCAATGATTTCTCTGCACTCTCATGCCCTGTCTGACATTTAGAGGGGGGTTTACAGACGATTCTGCCACCCAGAGACAAAGGGAGGTTCAGGGACACTGTGATGGGAACCAGTATGGAAAAGACTGTAAACAGAGGTCATACCTTTGAAATAACTGCCTCTTTCAGGTAGTTAATGTACATGTGAGAGGTCTCATCATACAGCAGTGGTTGGTCCCATCTTCAATGGTTAAGTGAGCAGATTTTCAGTCATTCTAACATTAGAGGGCTTAAAGTAAGATGCATTTTTGCTCTATCATAACCCCTCCAACATTATATCCCCATATAACTAAACTGCATTCCCAATTAGGGATGCGGGGAATGTGTCTCAGATTTAAACTCTGCGTCGTTAAAAGAAACAAAACGGCAACAAATCTTTTTGGTCATTTGAGAAAAAAGGCTTTAAAATCCATCAACCAGCGGGTGACGTCACGATGAAGCTAAAAGTAATCCAGGACTAAATAAGTATCCCTAATTGACGGAGGAGTTTTGGTTTGATGGGAACATTATTTTTAGGCTGGCATTCCTTATGATGGTGTTTCTACCCGTTTGGCACCAAGTTGCTCTGGATACCGAGAGCCAGTGTTTCCCGTTACCCAATAAATCCATTTTATATTCATGTTCGCTCTTGTGCTGACACCTATGAGATCATGGAGGCTGACTGCATGCCTTCGCTGTAATGTAAAGCCTCACCCTACAGGTCACTTTTTACAGGATTTATTCACCTGCTTCTTCAGCTCTTTGTGGTTTAAAGCAGACTGGCTGCAGAACTGGCGACGAGGTTCCTGCTGTGCAACCTTCTGACACAACATTTTCTTAAATCCGAGGTTCCCTGCTGTTTCAGACGTACTCAATACGGACAAACGTTACTTTTACTGCCTCCTGATTTAAGTAAGAATGGTCTACGCCGTCCGTAAGGTGAAAAAACAAACCGACACAGCTGCTACACACATCCAATCATTACTTTTCCTAAATCATAAACCCAGAAAGCACTTGGTCCTGCCAGCCAGAGTGAAAACACTTATGACTCACACGTCATTTCACCCTCTCTCTGCCATGAGGAGTTATTCATCCTCTCACTAATGTTGACACTCAACATCTTCTCCACTCAGGACGAACTCCGTCACTACAATGACTCGTTGCTGTTCCGGTCCGTCCATCACGGGTGGGCTGAGACTAATGCGTCGTGACCCCCTGAATTATTCCATTTCACATCGCAGTGCTGGGAAACTGAGATCAGTCTTGGCAGCGTGGGGGTCTGATGAGGGGAAACAGCATCATCGTCCTGGTGATTGGAGAGGAACAGAGGCAAACACTTCTAAAGTTTCTCACACTGCAACCATTAATCTGATGTTCCCCCCGTGTGACCTACAGAACCAGCCAGTGGGTCTGAAGCTAAGGCACAGAAAGAGAAGCGAGAAAAGGCTGTAAACTGGGCAGACTGGGACCTGATAGCAGCAGGTGTGCAGCCTCTCAAACCAGTCAAACTTCTCCTGGCTTTCACCAGACTTCCTGTGGTAAGAGGTCACTTTGAGGTAATTGAACTGGGACGACTTGGCCAGAATCAGCACCATAACTCCAGTCTTACTCCACCCTCTTCCTGCATGCTGTCCCTGGAGTCCCAATGAAGAAACACAGCAGAAGAGCCTTCAGCGCCAAATCAAATGTTCCCATATTATTGATACCGCTTACCAAGGAGATTAGGGAACATGTGTTATCTGGAACCTGTTCATGTTATTGCTAAAGAGCCTAATAATTCATGATAAAGTATGAAGGGAAGGAAATGGGGAGAGAAGGAGGATTAATCGACCAAACACAAACTACTTTGATTAAAAAATCACGTTTTTAAACTCTTAAACGTGGCTTTATTAAGACGCATCCCCTTGGATATTGAGAAACTGGGATTTATCACTACCTCTGACATTTAATACCAAGATCCAGAAATGCCATCTTTGAAATAGTTTGTCTGAACTGGCAGTGTATTTTGTGGTGGTGATATATTAAGGAAATAAAATAATCACGTCACAAATACGTCCATTACAATTAGCTGAGACATCAACCCACGTTAAGCACAAAGCAATGATTCAGGACCTAAAGATTTATTATCATTTCAAACCTGAAGAATCTCCGTCTGACATCCCACAAATATTTATCACCTCTCGTCAACAAAGGCCAACAGAGAGATGATAATGTTTTTACTGGAATATGAAATCAATTAGCATCTGGAGGAGAGCTGGGGCTGGTTTGTGTCTCTCTGACTGGTCATGCAGAATCTCACAGAGGAGTAAACGCGTGCACAAACAGATATGCATGTTTGGCAGGAAGACAACGTGTGTATATATGTTACACAGAGTGAATGAGGGTGAATCTTTTTGCACTTTTAGATACATCTAACAGAGCTATCCGTCAGCAGCCTCTGGTGAACGCAAACAAAAGTCAAATTAGAACAAAGCTGCTGCATGAGAATGAGTAATAGATCACAGCTTGAGTTGAAAGCCAAGTGCAAACTCAATAAATCTGCAACCTAATATGCAAATGAAAAGAAAGCGGAGGGATATTTGGAGCACAGGACAGTGAAAGTAGAGCTGCAGAGGCGGAGGGATGTGAGACTGACAACACACATGATCAGGTTAACAAGGCCCGCCACAATATTGACTTTCAATCCACTGCAGACTGAAATAAAGCACATCCACACAAGCTAACGTCTCCTGACCCGTCCCTTAAATCTGGAACAATAATAAGACAAATATGAGGACAAAGAGTGCCTGGGGGCAGAGACAACAGTTTAGATGAGTCATAGGAACCCAGCGTCACCCGCCACCACAAGGCCTGCCCCACACACACACACACACACACACACACACACACACACACACACACACACACACACAGTCTTTGAGAGGATCCCTAAGCGTCTGGGCCACTGACCGCACCATGGTCAGGGAGAAGAACCATAAATTACACGGTTAAATGTTAAAAAGTGCTCTGAAGAGCTGACAGTAAAGCCTCGGTGTATAAGCCTATCCACACACTGTGTAATCCTCCGGGTTTCACTGAGCGACCCTCTGGAGCAACATGAGAAAACATCATGTTCCACGGGATCAGACGAGCATTAGCAAATCCCACAATGATACGCTCCTTTCAAACACAACACGGCGAACAGGATGAGCCGTTTCCCCGTCATTTATCAGGGAACAATCGAGACTGACTCCGGGATGCTGGTGGAAACAGCTTAAATAAACGCCCGTCTGCTCCACTATATCATGCTCTGCAAGGAGGAGGCCAACTATCTGCCACAGCTCACAGCAAGGGAACTCTGCATGTAAAGACATGTTTAATATGAGCAGTGAGTCCTTCAACACAAGACACACACAACCATCCTCACAGTGATGGATGTCTCTGGTCTGTAGTGTGTTCTCTGCTGGTGACCGTGGGCACGACTATTTTCACTCGGAGCTCAAGAGTAAACAGCTTTGAATGACTTTAAGATGCGTCTCCACTGCCTGAACACAACCATAGAAATACAACACAATAACACACACATTTACTCAAGTACTGTCTAGGGATGCAACTGATTAATCGACTTTAGATTAATTGTCGATCAAGAGGTTGCTCGAACAAAATGTATTAATCACGATTAATCGCTAGAGGGCGCTACTGTAGTAACTTGAACAGAGCGTGAGAACGAGAGATGAACACGTCGCGCGCGAGACCAGGGTTGAAAAACAAAATGAAGCGGGCGAAAAGAAGTGCGGTGTGGGAACATTTCAACGTTGTTCATTCAGTCAAAGAAGTCAAATGTTTTCTGTGTAATGCGGAGTGGAGATTTACTTTAAGGACCCTCCTGCACTTCTTGAGTCGAACCCCACATGCTGGTGGAAAGTGAATGAAGGGAGGTTTCCGACGCTGGCAAAACTAGCAAACGGTATTTGTGTACGCCAGGCACATCAGTCCCATCTGAGCGTGTATTTTCAGCAGCTGGCCTCACTGTAAATAGACTGCGCACACGCCTTACCCCTGACCACGTTAACATGCTAATTTTCATGAACAAAAATATAGGTCCAGTTGTGATATGAGCTGTATAGCCATTTGCCACATTTCAGACAGGAAAGGGTACCATGATTTGATCATTACTTTATTTGATTGTTCTGGTTTGAGGCCCTGTAATGTTTTATGTTGTGTCCAGGGACCCTGTGAACGTTTCATTCTAATTTGCTGTAACCCTATACAAATTAAGGCAGAAAATGTTGTGGATGTTTCAGTTGAGGATTTCCTAATTAATAGCTTAGATGCAGTTTCTTCATAATCTATAGGCTCAATAATATTTTGTTTGGCTCTCTATTTAATTTCTTCTATTCTTTTTAAAAATTTTAAATATGTCTTATGTTTCAAATGCAAGAACTGAGCCAGTCATTAAAGAATGTATTTTGTTATACCATAAAAAACATGTCTGCTTTCTTTTCCTAATGCATAATTACTTGAGGAATATATAATATAATATAATACAATATAATTATCAAAATATAATATAATATAATATATACTTTTTGAACTCAGTGTTTTAACTAGGCCTAGCTGATATTTTTAAAGGCCCTATTGAAACACTGAAATTCAGGTGAAAAACGCCGCTTATCAATTAATCGAAAGTCGATCGATAAGATCAGTCAACTAATGATTAATGAATTAATCGATAATTTGCATCCCTAGTACTGTCCTAAGTACAATATTAAGAGACTTGTACTTCAATGTCATGCTACTCTGTACTTCTACTGTAACTCAAAGACCTGAGTACTTCTACTGTAACTCAAAGATCTGAGTACTTCTACTGTAACTCAAAGATCTGAGTACTTCTACTGTAACTCAAAGATCTGAGTACTTCTACTGTAACTCAAAGATCTGAGTACTTCTACTGTAACTCAAAGATCTGAGTACTTCTACTGTAACTCATAGATCTGAGTACTTCTATTAAGTAAACTGAGTACTTCTACTACAGCATCTGAGTACTTCTACTTTACCTCAAGATCTGAGTACTTCTATTAAAGTACACAAACTGAGAACTTCTACTTTTACTAAAGATCTGAGTACTTCTCCCCCCTCTGAATGTACACTAGATATGTGCAGTACATGGATAGATTGTGATTGTGATTAAGTGATTTCTTAATCTACACATTAACCTTGAACTATGATGCAGCTGCAAAATAAAGCGACTTAATAAACCAACAGAAGTCCCTGCAGTGTTTAAATATGAGTAATCTTTTTAGACTGTCCATTTCAAACAGCCAACAAGTCAACAAGTCAACAAGCTAACAAGCTAACAAGCTAACAAGCCCATGGCGCACTCTCTTACCTGCTCCGGGCCGTGTGCAAACACCTGTAGCTTCAGTCAGCTATCGTTCCTTTTTTCTCCATATGAAACTTCCAGAAACACTTTAATTTACCAAACTTCAATCCCTAATTTCGAAGATATATCACAAGATAAACCAAAAATCCTGGAGAGAAATCGTGACGTTGCTCCTCGCGGGAACGTTTCCGCAAATGAAGATGGCCCCCGGAAGTGATAGTGTATTTATACCCGCCGGCTTCTTTAACAACCTTTATTTACACAATACATCTTACAACAGGTGGTCGAGTGAACAGACCAAAACACAGTCAACAATTGAATGGTGATACTTATAATTCATTACATAAGGAGCTAGTTTTAAGAATTGTGTAGTTTGTTAAGTATTTACAAGAAGGTTATAATTAGCACATTTGCTGTTATTTTGAGGATTATAGCCAAGCATAGCCTAAGGGGAAACACATCAATATTTATTTGAAGCTATAATCTAAAAGGCGAGAATACAGTAGAATTAGATATTTTACATGCTAATGTTTAAGTTTATTGGCTTTATTACTGACATTTCAACTTTATTCTTGAAGTCTTGAGCTCATCCTCTGATGTTAAACAAGCAATTAGTAAATATATGTAGAAAGCAAACACAAATTAAAAAGTTAAGGATGCAATTCATTACGTAAGAAGCTATTTCTGAGAGTTTATGAAGTATTAGTGTGAGTTTATGATTTGTTAAATGCCGATAATACAGTAGAAACGCTAATTAATTAAAGTTGACTTGCTTTAAGACTGACTTGTAAGTAATTGCATTTAGTAGAGGAATCAACAGCCTATGTTTCTGTTCTTTGATATTCCCTAGCAATCATTTACTCCCAGATTCCTCAGTTTTAACACAATGCACTTCAGATCGGAGTCAAAGCACACCAAGCGCTGCAGAACAGTTCAATGGTCAGGATCTGCTCTGCAAACACGTCGGACTCTCTCCGTTTGTTTTGGACTTTACTGCATCTATGAATGTTTAGAAGGACAACAGTCTGAGCTACTTCAGTGTGGCGGAGCTTCAAATAACAGCTCTCATGTTGACGACAGACAGTGGAGGCTGATTTCATTAGCGGTGTGAGAACAGGCCGTCCACTTCACAGGAACCCAAAAACTAAATCCAGATTGTTGATTGTGTTTTAAATTACCATGAGAAGCAGCCGCACAAACTTCTCCCGGGTGTTTCTGCAGAAAACATGAAGCCTCTCCATAATGACACCCAAAGAGCTATTTACTGAGAGTTATTTTCCCCAAAATGGACATAGAAGTTGGCTTTTTCACGCAAAAAAAAACCGAAAAACACTGACTTCACATGCCTTCAAAGTATACCTCTTTCCACCATAGATTTATTTGTGCTGTACGTGGCCTGTAAACGAAGACCCGGGTCAGTCTGCTGACCACTGATGGTGGTCCGGATCTCCCTGTCTGTGCTTTGTTCCTGGGTGGCCCTGCTCTCCCTTTGCATGGATCTGCTGCATGAAGAGATATGAAGAAGACTCAAAAAAGATGGTATTAATGTTATGAAACCTGATCTTTAGCATGACATATGCCTCTGATAAAGATGAAATGAGCAGCATGTGATTAATCTCCGTTCTCGGACTCATGATTAAGAAGTCATGTGGATAAAGTCTGATGTATGAATCCACGCCAGCATCGGTAATGGCTCCGGCACCTCATCTCTATCAGTTGTGACACACTGAGACAGAGGAAGATACACAGTGTTTTGCGTGACATCTGTGGCAGTAATTTAAGTCTTCATCTTCAACCGGTTCCAGGACTCCTCGGGTCTTCACATGAAATCAAAGACTGGAGGAAAATACTCAGAGTATAAACGGAGCGATGTGTGGAACATGAACAGATGGCAATCACAGCCCCAACGAGGGGGAGAATGGAAAACGAAATGTGAACATTTTAACAGCAATGTAATACGTTGTCCTCTTCTGACGGGAAACAGTGTTTATAGAGATGTTGAGATTATATCAAGGCTCTGGATCGGTCAACTCTTCCACACATCCTTTTCCAATGGGCTGGAAAACATGGGATAAAATGGACCGAAAAAACTATTTAAAGTCACCTCAAATGTACTTTAATATCCAAATGTGTTCCTCCCCTGCAGGTGTTCAAGATCATTTATCCACTCAATAACAAATTGGTGAGTTTTAGTAAAAAAAACACATTAAAAAGGCATTTTTACCCCAATTAACGTCCTATTTGAAGATGAATTTAATCCATTTTGAGGACTTTTTATGCATTTATTTAATCATTAACAAACAAATCCTCTTTGTCATATAGTTCCCTATTTTTACATATCTTATTTTTCTCGTTACACCTTGATAAACTCACTTATTTTTCCATTCATGTAGTTATATTTTAACTTTATGTCGTCCCATCTTATTTTATTGACCTGTCCATCACATGTCAGTGACCTGTTGACGCCGTGTCAACGTGCATACGACTAATACAGTAAAAAAGTACAGAAATAATCAGGAGACATGTGCACCAAATCATTTTAATTGATATAACAGCATTCAGTCTGTCTGTGGACTCCACGTGGAAGTGCAATAGCATGCTAAAGAGCAAACCAAAATTAAAGTTGTAGTCATATTACACCTACAGTACAATATTATGAAATATCTGTGAAAAAAGTATACAATCTTTTTTCCGTATGAAGTATAAAAATAATGGTCTCTGTACACATATTGAAAATGTCCAGCAGTTTGCATAATAGTGTGGATCAGAGTCTCTGGAGTCCGTCACTATAGACCTGTGGAGACAGAGGGACACATCAGTCAGCTGGACTCTAAAATCAGAGACGCTTAGCCGCCAAGAGGGAGAATACACGGAAACACACTTCACATATTTGATGAGGACGATCTCTGAGTCTACTGGGAAAGTTTTATGGTAGAAATGTTAAGTAAAAGTTTTATAAAATGCAAGCAAAATTAGGAAATGTAAATGAATATAAGGTCTCAACATTCACACCAATGACATAGAGCTCTTCTGCTTCTGAAAAGAGGAATGAAAATTCTGCAATATATACACAAAATATAAATCCACTAATAAAAACACTTTGAAACTAAATTACAGTTTAACATATCCAGTGGCAGGTTATACAATGTACATTAATCAATAAGTAAGTAACTAACTAACTAAATAACTAACTAACTAAATGATTAATTTAATTAATTAATGATTAATAAATTAACAAATGACTAAAGAAGTGACTAAAGAAATAAATGTAAAGAAATCATCACCCAGTCATTTATTGGCCATTATGAGTACCTTAACTTTGGGTACTTTAGCCCATTTGCCAAGATTGTTGTACCTTTTAAGTAAAAAGGAATTTAAATGCAGGACTTTTACTTCCAACACCGTTTCTACGATTTAATATTCCTACTTTCACTTGAGTGTAAGACCTTATTCCCCCACTTCTCTACAGACTCTGATCTGGATAAGGAGGCTGGGAGCAGACTCAGTTCTGGGATGTTGGAGCAGACTCAGTACTCCTCTCTAAGTTCTGGGTGTTGGAGCAGACTCAGTACTCCTCTCTAAGTTCTGGGATGTTGGAGCAGAATCAGTACTCCTCTCTAAGTTCTGGGATGTTGGAGCAGACTCAGTACTCCTCTCTAAGTTCCGGGGTGTTGGAGCAGAATCAGTACTCCTCTCTAAGTTCTGGGATGTTGGAGCAGACTCAGTACTCCTCTCTAAGTTCTGGGATGTTGGAGCAGACTCAGTACTCCTCTCTAAGTTCTGGGATGTTGGAGCAGACTCAGTACTCCTCTCTAAGTTCTGGGATGTTGGAGCAGACTCAGTACTCCTCTCTAAGTTCTGGGATGTTGGAGCAGACTCAGTACTCCTCTCTAAGTTCTGGGATGTTGGAGCAGACTCAGTACTCCTCTCTAAGTTCTGGGATGTTGGAGCAGACTCAGTACTCCTCTCTAAGTTCTGGGATGTTGGAGCAGACTCAGTACTCCTCTCTAAGTTCTGGGATGTTGGAGCAGACTCAGTATTCCTCAGTGAGTATTTGGGTGGTTGAGGCTGTGAGCTGTGAGGTTTCTACAGCACTGGCCTCAGATGTGCCTCCAGACGGGCACTCTGACGCTGTGGGCAGCTCCTCCGCCACAAGAGAGGAACCGCAGACAGCCCTCACCAGACAGACTTTCTCCCGCCGCCACATGTTGACGCTGGGAGTAAACTCACAGTGACTTCATGGAGCAGAGCCACGTGCCCTCCGCTTAGCCAGCCGTGCAATTGTAAGCACCGGGTCATTACGGTTAGCGTGTCGGAGCTCTGCAGATGAGGTCACTCTCAGATACTGAAACTAACAGAGGCGGAGACTCTGGAGACATGAGGCTCACCTGAAAACACTGATCTCTTATTGGCATCTCGAGCACCATCTGTGGAGGAGCACAGACAGGAAGTGGGTCAGGCATGGTGACACTTAAAGGGCTAATTAGGTATTTCTCAACCTATTTTAAGTGTCTAAATCACTAAAGGACCAATCATTTCATTAGAAATTAGAAGTATTTGCTTTAGTGCTGCAGAACCTCAACTTGCTGCTATGAAGCATGTATGTTTTTGTTATTATTTAGAGCATATATGTTGCATGATTTACCTATCCTGATATGTTTCAAATATTATAATTAGTTTTAGGATGAACAGATTAAAAAAAGCCTCTTTGCTCATTTTCAACAGCAATGTTTCCTCATGGGCATTTCCCCTGTTAAACAAACACAAATAAATACAAACTAAAAAGTCATCAACAATTCAATTTGTTTATTAAATGAGATTAAAAAATATATAAATAAAAAATATACAAGTCACTGAAATCACACACACACACACACACACACACACACACACACACACACACACACACACACACACACACACACACACACACACACACACACACACACACACACACACACACACACACACACACACACACACACACACACACACACACACACACACACACACACACACACACACACACACACACACACACACACACACACACACACAGAGCAGTCCCTTAACGCCTCTCTCACGTCACGACTCAGGACTTTTTATCCTGTCAGTCTGAACATGGTCCAAGTCTCAGAGCGGGCCCCCGGGGGCCATTAGTGAATATTTATCCATTTGTTCTGCAGGATCCACACTTGGCAGGACAGCTGGAGCAGTTTGTCAGCAGGATATATTTCTATGTGCTTGATCTTTGTTTGAATCTGATGCTTGTTTCCTGATGTCAGGGAGTCCCACATGCTCTTAATTTGAAAAGCTGATGGAGATGTTTAGGCGAGTTCATTTCTGAACATTTATGGCACATATTATTTTTGGATTCCTTCATAAATTGACCTCACAGCTGCCCCTTTGCTCCAGCAGAGGATCTATATAAAGCTAAGTTAGTTACGTTGGTACACAGCCAGATATCCTGACAGCAAACAGTCAGATCACCATGAATTCTCAGAGACAGGGTCTACATTTTCTCCTGGAATAACACTGCAAACATCTCAGAAACAAATGGCTAGTTTCCATAGAATTAAGTGAAGAATTCCATTGTTTGAAGAGGATTATTCATGATGTTTTTGTTCACTTTTTGACCTTTTTTCTTGGAGTATGCATGCTCCCCGAAGACGAACCTTTAGCCTTGTTAACTGGCTTTGCACTTTCACCATCCCGAGGCAGAAAAATCATCTCTGCAGACCATATATCTGATAATAATAATCCATAGTTTAGTGAATTCAGCCTTTAGCAAGTTAAAATGCATTAAGAAACTTAAAATTGACATTTTTCTGATTTAATTTCAGTGATTTTGAGCTACAAGCCTCTGAAATTAAGGACCATATATTAATGAGATGTATGCAGCATTGAAGGAGGTCTGATTTTCTGCATGTTTAGAGTAATATTCTGCCATGTTTCCCAGCCAGAAAACTACTGATTCATGTCTTTAAACTGGATCCCGATCGAGATCTGTCTCTTAAATGAAGCCAGAATAATATTTCTTACGTGACAATTCACCCCGGAGGATTTCCCGCTAACTGTGAAATATGGAAAGCTCCCTCTTAAAGGTTTACAAGGAATAAGTGCACATTAATCTGCACTGTTTAATAGATCTGTAACCACTTCAGTGCATGTAGTAATTAAATAAGCCTTAAAATACATTTAATTTGTGAAGTCTCTGAGCTGTGGATTCTACTGGGAGGACTTTAGAGACGTCCAGGGGAGATGTACATTTAATGCAGAGTTTAAGTAGAAATATAAAGGAGTCTCACTGTTGTCCTGCTCAGGAGGCTCCAGGATGTCGCTGTCTGTGTCGCTGGGAACATGCCATGGCTGCCGGATGGCCTGGAGCTGCTGGTAGAACTCATCCTAAGGAGCACAGACACCGCAGAGGGACAGAACACATGGTGAGAACTCAGAGAAACTCAATGAACTGACCACTTCCTATTTAATGTGTGGATTTCAAAGTAAGGAAACTCAGGATCATGACACTGGTGTTTCTCCCCTTACCTCGGACAGGTAGGCCCTCAGGCTGGCCCCCAGGCTGTCGGTGGTGCTGAGCCCGGGGGGGGTGAGCAGGGGTCGGGGTCGAGCCGGCTGACAGGTAGGGGTCACCGGGCGGCTCCGGGACCTCCTGAAGGTCACCTCCTTGTGGGCTCCACGGTCGAAGCTGGAGCGGGTCAGGAAGCTGTTGGGGGTCAGCGGCCTGCTGGGGGTTCTGGGAGTTTGAGTCCTGCTGCTGGGGTTGCTGGGAGATGGACTCCGGCCCATGGTGAGGGAGGTGGGCTTGGGGCTGAGGAGTGGGAGGCCAGCGCCACCGAGGTGCTTCGGAGACTGGGGTCTGGAGAGCAGGCTGGTGAGGGGGAGGGTGTCGGGGAGCGCCCGGTGGCGATGGGGGGAGTGCAGCGGGGGGAGGAGGGGGGTGTGGTGCAGACCATGAGGGTTGTTCGAGCTCCGACTCGTCAGCTTCCCCACCTCTGCCAGCTTCGCCAGGTCCTTCTCCACCTCTGGGGGGGGAATCAGAGTTAATATAGACATTTTAAACTAGACTCAAAGGTTTTATGCCCCCCGTTGACGCTACAATCTCCTATGTTTAGTAGGTTTTGACAGCAGAAGTCAATTGTTGATCTCTGGGGCTTTTATTTTGAAAAACAAGCATACATTTGAGATTCTTGTTACTAAAAACCTTCTTTATTGGGCTTTTAGTTTGAAAAACAAGCTCCCTATTAGTATTCCGGAGCTTCCTGTAAAGATACAGTTACTCTGAGGCTTTTATTTTGAAAAGCTTAGCCTTAATTGATGTCTGTAATCAACAACAACTCGGAATTTCCTTTGGATGAAATGGTCTAAATGTTTTATGGTCGTCCTGTTAGATATTTGCCTATGAGACTTTAAGAACGAATGTAGTTTTAATGTGTTTACCGAGGCTCCAGAATAAAGTCTGTTTTATGACCTCTTCTCTCGTCCTGCAGCGGATGATTCACAAACTTTACGGAGCATTAAAGTGGGCGAGACTCGGCCCTTTAATCCTTCTTCTGGGCAATGATGACAATATTTACAGTGGCTGTAAACTGTGGTGGATGCAGCTTCCTCTCAGAAAGCGCTCCAAGTCCACAGAGAGAGAGGGAGAGAGAGAGAGAAAGAAGGAGACAGAGAGAGGGAGAGAGAGAGAGGGAGAGAAAGAAGGAGACAGAAAGAGGGAGAGAGAGAGAGAGAGAGAGAGAGAGAGAGAGGGAGAGAGAGAGAGAGAGGGAGACAGGGAGAGAGAGAGAGAGAGAGAGAGAGAGAGAGGGAGAGAGAGAGGGAGACAGAGAGAGAGGGAGAGAGAGGGAGACAGGGAGAGGGAGAGACAGAGAGAGAGGGAGAGCGAGAGAGAGAGAGAGGGAGACAGGGAGAGGGAGAGACAGAGAGAGAGAGCGTTCCTCTCTGAAAAACATCTCTGTTTGTGAGCGAAGGCCAGCTCCTGCCGTCAACACACAACTCATTCTTTCCGTGATTCATGATTTTTGTCCTGGCACTGGGGGATTCAACAAGCATGCTGGGAGTTATCACTTGAGAGGGGAATGACTCATCGGGACTGTGTGTGTGTGTGTGTGTGTGTGTGTGTGTGTGTGTGTAATGTTAAATAAATAACAGAGAGAGAGAAGCATGACAAGGATTTCACAAACCCTGACCTGCTTGTTATTGAGCAAATTGTGCTTTTTCTCTTTGTGCAAACACCAGTCTCACTCTCAAATGTGAAGCACATGCTCCGAGCAGTTAGTATGCAGAGCGGTTAGACTCTCCTTCCCCTGTGAGACGTTACTGAGGGAGAAATCAATCCCAGACTGTTTGGTACACACTCTACGGGATCACAAACACTTAATTGTCTGACATGTGTAATTCGATTGCACGATCTGCTTAGGGTTCGATAATGTGTGTGTGGAGCTGTGTGTGTGGACGTAACTTTTGCACGTTACGTCTCCGAAGAAAACCTAAGTCACAGGTTACCATTTGACCTCTCAGATTGAAAGCTGGAGAAAATTAGAAACTTTGTGGTGTGTTCAAGGCACGTCAGGACATCAGTTTGTAGAAATCGAAACCAGAGAGAAGCTTCGTTATTGTGGCTAAAATAAAATAAAAGTAGTTCAATGTTTGCAGACACATTAAAGAGAGAGAGATGCTGCAGGAAATAAACAACAACAAGTCCAGTTACTCCTCTGACTGTTGTCATCCCGCCTGGAATAAGTAAACGTACACTGGGCTGCAGAGAAATGTGATTATAGGTGTGTGTTTTTAGTCCTAAAGGTCACATATTGATCTATAAAAGACATGAGAAAGTGGATTTTGCACAATAAAGATCCTTTCAACTAAAACTTTGTCCACAGAATGACATTTGAGCGGTATATAAATGGAGTTTTTGAAAGTGTCAAGTGTACATTTGGGCTGCGTTTAACTATAGCAAGCTGTGCAGCATGTGTGTGTGAAGTAGTCAGGATAACACTGGATCAATAAGACCTGGATCTGTGTAACATCAGCCCCACGTTACTTCAATTCCTCTGCGTTTCCCCCGCTGTTTCACACTGTGATTGATGGACATACAGACGGTGGTTTAGCGGCTCCTCTCACCGCCCAAACCATGGAGATGTTATCATCACAACCCAAACAGGAAGTGTTCATTAGCGACCCGTTCCCATGAAGCTGATATTCCTATTTACGGGAATAATGACAAACACCACATGTTCCCCCACCTCCCTAAACGCTCAGGGTTTTACTGTAAACCGGGCGCTTCCCGACCTTAATGACAAAGCTATTACCGGCAGCTTTATTTTAAAATCCTGCAGAGAGACGCTCCGAGTCCTCGTGCAGACGCTGATACAACACGACGTCTGCTCGGATCAAAGCCGGAGCGTCAGAACCCATCGGATGGCTGCAGGTCTTTGATGCAGAAGCAGCTGCACGTGTTCAAACAGACATGCTAACTTTATTAGCTCTGCAGACAAATCTGTAGCTCATCTGCAGCACTCACTCACTCATCACAACGTGGCGTTAGATAAATAAATCAGGGAAAGTGTGGAAGAACACTCTCAGACTGAACCGCAATACTTTCACACACCCTGGTTGGATTGTTAGCCTGGTTCTGGATTTCTGGCTCTAAATCAAACAGTTTTCTGACTCCTAACTTCACTTCAAGTGTTCTAAACTTTAAAGGACTGGTTTGTAGGTATTGAGGTGTGGATGTTTCAGGAACTACTCCATGTCTAAAACACCTTTAAATGTAAGCTTGCTGTCAAACACCTTTTTTAACAGGAAATTAATCCATTATGAAGCTCTCTTTGGGTCTAATGCTGCGTTAATTGGTTAATTGGTTTATACTATTATGATTTTTGGCTTCAATTTAGGACACTTTTCTTACTTTTGACCTATTTTAAACGAGCAAAAGCGTCATTTCAACAGTGATTCACTGAGCACTTATTATAAAATGGGTTAAATTGATTTCATACACCCCAAAACTAAAGCATCATACCAGTAATGATTCACCAAAGTCTCACAGATGATCAAAACGTGTCTAGTAAGATTATTAGCCTTGTGTACATGTGCATTTTGAGGTTTGTCCTTTTCTGACTCTTAACTATATTTAAATGTGAGCAAAAGTCTCGATATAACTCTGATGCACTGAGCACGCTGCTAACACTAAACAGAAAGAGGTGTTAAAATATGTTAAAATCCCCAAATCTAATGCATCATATCAGTAATAATGTACCTCAATAACACATCTAGTCCCAGCCCAGTGCACAGGAGCTTCAGAAAGAGCTTCAAAAATCACCAAAGGAGATGGGGGGGGGAATGAGCTATAATTGGGCTAAAGATGAAAAGTGAGGCTCTGGCTGCGAGCGTGGAAAGTGTTAGCAGCCAATAAAGGTTGAAAGCGTTGAATTAGCGTCAAACAGCTCCAGTGAAGTGCATGCTGGGAGCCCTCAGTAAGTCAGCGTCAAATGAGGAATTAATGCCAGAGGAGCAGGGGGGGGGCTGTTAACACTGGGGGGGACTCACATCATTTACTCAAGTACAATTAAAAAGAAAGTAAGTAAAATAAAACTACTTTCCACAAACGCTCCTCTTTAGTGCCTTTGAGCACCAGTGTGTGTGTGTGTGTGTGTGTGTGTGTGGAGCAGCTGTCAGTGACAGTGATGTTCTCAGAGGTTGATCAATGTGCTTTGAATCAGTCCGGTATGTGGAGATGCGTTCGAGGACATAAAAACAACAAGTGGGCGACACATGATGTTCCTCTGCGGGCTTTCATCCGATTAATAAATACACACACACACACACACACACACACACACACACACACACACACACACACACACACACACACACACACACACACACACACACACACACACACACACACACACACACACACACACACACACACACACACACACACACACACACACACACACACACACACACATACCCGCCAGCTGTTTGCCCATGTTCTCCAGCTCCTTGGAGAAGAGGGGGTCTCCCAGCATCGGCCCCCCAGCGCTGCCTCGTCTCGCTGGCTTCAGATCAGCCTCCCAGACTCCCTGACGCTGTCGGGGGGGGGAGAGGTGGGAGAAAGACCCTTCAATTAACTCTTTATATCATTTTCAGGCTGGAAATATCCGAGCCATATCTGGAGAAGGAAAAGGAACAGAGCGAGGGCAATTATTATTTTATGAGCTTTAGAGAAACACAACGAGCCACCATGAAAGAGGCAGCGCTGCGTTCACTGACTGTGGGACGCCAGACCGTCAGTGGGGGTGCACGACATTTCAAATCAGCAGACTAAACGCTGTCCCTCGTTAAGCGCTGTCGTCCACACACTCATAACTCCTCTGAGCGCACTCAGCAGGAGGTAGAGGTAGAGATCATGGGTTTTATTTCTCACCTGAGCTCGAACAGTGGTGTCCCATAAGAGGAGGGAAAGGGGGATTAGGTGGGTTGCCAGAACAGGACCTGGCAACCTCATGCAATCATGCACTTGGCCAGAAAAAAGCAGCCCTTATTCTTTCATTTCTTTACCCGCAGTATGAGTAAATCCAAACCTCGATACATGCCATATGGTGTGATTTAAAGAGGCCTCTCCTGTAGTGTGTACTAGTGGTTTTAGTGCATGTCAATGGTCTGCAGAGGCTAAAATCAAGATGTAAATGGCATTAGGCAAACACTGCGTCATGCATCTCAAACTGTAAGCAGAACTACGTTTCAGGAGGTCTTAAAGGTTATTATAAAACACTTCATGGTCTACTTTTTTCCATGCAAAAGGCAGAAATGTGTGTTTGGTTTGCAGGTGGAAAAACAGTTTTTAAAACCCTTAAGTTGTCGAATAAATGAACCACCGCCTTACGACTCATTCTGAAATGAAATGATTAAATATTTGCAATTGCAGGCGAGTTAAATTCCAACATGTATAGGTAATGAACATAAAACATACACTTGTTGAATTCTTTACAGCACACTAAAGCTCGCACATGTCAAACGAAGGAAAACCGCTAATATGGGAAATCTGGAAGTCCTAAACAAACGTTTGCAGGAATAAAAGTGAAGCTCTTAAATCACAGGGAGGGTGCCAAGAAGCCCGGCGCAGTGAAGTATCTCTGACTCGCTGCCAACACCAGAGTCAACCATCACAATGCACATTGCATCACACTAATCATCTGATTCCTTGCACGTTCAGTTCCCCCGGCTCGTTTTACAACGGTAACACCCGCACCGAGAGACGTGTGATTAAAACACATCACTAAACACTCTCTGAGGAAACTATTCTCGCTGCGCTGCAGGAACCGCTCTGTCTTTACGAGGCAATTATCACCTGAAGAGGAGGACTAATAATGATTAGCGGTGTTTACTCTCCGCTGCAGATGAGAGGCGTGATGGAGGGAGTGCATCCTTTCTCTCATAACAACAGCACAGAGTCAAGAAACTATTCACAGAGACACTTGGTGCTGCAGCAAGACACATATTAAATCAGGCATTGCTTAGACAAACATCTGATTTAATTCCTAATACTGTAAGACAACCGTTGGGTTTCTCCCGAATAAATCTCAAGAAGCATTAAATGTTTCGGCCATACCGTTAAGTGATTGTGAGCCAGTTGAACTATTACAGATTACAGAGACAGCCAAACAGGCTGTCTCTGAAACATGCATTCATGTCTTATTATGCAAGACTCAACATACACAGAGTCCAGAGTCTGCAGCTGCATGACAAACATAACATCGAGCGTCTCAATGTGGAGGTCAGAGGTGAAGAGGACGTCAGGTTTAGATGGAAGCTTAGAGGTGACGTAGGTATTAAATGTACACCTTTCACTGTGAGGCAACATCTAGGACAAGCACAACAGCCATTGAGATTGACTGAAATGTTCAGTATAATAAAATAAGATCACCAAAAAAGGTCATGTGAGGCTGGACTTAGACAAAGACTAGTAATTACTGAGTTGAATTATTGTGACTGTACGTTGAATCTAAAACTATGAGCCTACTTGTGACCTTGCATCTGCACGTCTCTTTGCTGTAACCAGACAGGCTCCTATGTGTGTTTAGGTTTACAGTGTCTCTGCTTGCTGCACAGTGGCGAGTGTATCCAGCCTCACACTGTGGACGTCAGGGTTTGATCTGCAGGTCCTTCAGTCTGCCGCCACTCAGTCTGCAGCTCTGCATCTGCTGCACACACTGCAGCGCCTTCCTCTCAAACATGCCGTAAAACAGCCTCGTCTCACACTTAGATCGGGCAATTATTTAGAGAATGAAGTCGCTTTTTGGAGGGTAATTATACAGAAAGGTAGCGGTGCTTCAGCGTAGCGTGTTATTAACAGCATGTGAGTGTGTAGCGTGTATAACCTCTATGGGTTCCTCTATAGACCCTGCAGCCTGTCATGCAAACCCTGTGCCCTCCTGCAACATAAATATTGAGCTGTATTGTGTAGATCATCTCAATAAGCTTCTATTGTCACCAAGTCACCAGATACTCTGTCCTTTCACCCCCTCACAATAACCCTGAAAGAGAAGCAAAGTGATACCAGGAGCATCCATCACGTCTCCCACAGTACAGACGGAGGAGCCAGCTCACTCTCCGGAGGCTGGAGGGGTTTCTCTCCTCTGCAGGGACAACAGAGGACAGAGTGACGGCTGTAAACGGATCTGAACTCTCTGCTGATGGACGGACACTTACAGACACCTGAGACAGGACGTCGAATTCCTGCAGACGACCCGCCACTGCATCCACCCCGGGCAACGGAGCTTACACACACACACACACACACACACACACACACACACACACACACACACACACACACACACACACACACACACACACACACACACACACACACACACACACACACACACACACACACACACACACACACACACACACACACACACACACACACACACACACACACACACACACACACACACACACACACACACACACACACAGAAAAAGAGAGTGTGAGACAGCAGAAAACCCAACATCTCTATTCTAGTATCTGCTGTGCAGCTCACCGGAGATGTCGGGCACGGCCTGCTCTGAGGTGTGAGGCCGGCACTCCTCAGATCTGCCGTCTGATAGGCTGTCCCCCTGCAGCCTGCACACAACACACAGCGGGGGATCAGCCACAACACTGCAATGCATGCTGGGAAATCCTGCAATCCATGAGTTTATCATGTCATTTCTGCAAAAACCTGGGAGAGAAAGTCAGTTTTAGGGCGTGCATTCTTTCATCGCAGCTTCTCCCATTCATCAAAATGCATGAAAGTAATCCACAGATATACATCTGGTGCAAGGATGTACACAGATACGTTGTTTCTGAACTAAACCAAGCAAATAAAAACATGTCCTTCCCTGAAATCAATGGGTTAGTGTTCTGTGACATGATGCAATCAAAGCCTGTTTGTCCTGATGGTATCTGTTTGGATTGAAATGCACGATGGACAATCTGCCAGATAAGAAAAAGACAAGCGAGTCTGAGAGGATGAGACAAAGAGGAAGTGTTTATCATCTCTTCTTTTGCAAAAACCTGCAACACAAGGTCAGTTTTCGGGCACAAAGATCTTCATCGCAGCTTCTCATCCTCCTGAAAACCTATTTTAATGTTTGTTGACATGAGATTAAGGTAACCCATTCACAGATAGATGGATTACATCACACACAGCTCCCTTGTTTTATAACCAGACATCCTCCCCTCAGTTACTGTCCTTTATCGTGGTGCGTTCAAAGCCCCCATGGCTTCCTCAGCTATCTGTTTGGCCTGAACAGGAAGCGGGCCTGACAGATGTGGCTGATGTTAAGGGAATAAAAGATTTCAGTTTCCAGGAGATAGGAAGGTTTACTGAGGATGAAACACAAACAGAAACACAGGGAGATAAACACACAGCGTTTACACTCATTCACACACTCCTCCAGCAGCACTGCAGAGAGAGGGACTTTCTACCTTCGCAGCTTTTGAAAGTGTACTCTGTTATTCTCTCTTTAAACATCTGTGTCTTTATTAGACCATTAAAAAGTACTTGATATGGCCATCACAGGTCCTGAAGACCGCCACTGGTTTGAGTTCCAGCCTCGGTCTGTGGCGCTGCAGGTGGATGTTGAACACTCACAGGAGTTGTGGGTAAATGAATAAGAGTGGAGTTGTCGCCTTCACACTGCGGCGGTTAGAGGAAGCATCACCTCGCCGTGCTGCAGGTGAGGTGGGGGGGGGTGTGTGAACATGAAATGCACAGGATGCTAAACAACATCAAATGGATAAAAAGAGGCTCGATTTTGGTGGATTTAGGAGAAATCTGCAGGTTTTTTTCCCCTAGTCTGAGAGAAGACTTGTTAAGGAAGCAGAAGTTGATCAGAGCAGGATAGCAAAGGTCTGGATTTGAGCAGCAGTGTGTATGCATATTTAAAAGCTGCAGGTAATCCCATCAGGATGCAGCATCGAGGTCCAGCTGGCTCTCTGCCTACAGTGTGTGTGTGTGTATGTGTGTGTGTGTGTGTGTGTGTGTGTGTGGACATGCATTGCTTCATGAATGTGTAATGCTCAGTCTCTGCGTGCATCACGTCTGCAGCTCACTGTCCAAGCAGAGACGGAGCAGGGGTCTGAAGCTTCCTCTCTGAGACGATCCCGAGGTTTGGGAACCTCCAGCAGCGTCAGATGGAGGCTGAATGAAAGCTGATAGGAAACAAACAGAACGCCGGCGTCTCCGAGAACAGATACCCGTTTATCTGAGCCTGGCATCAGTGTGTGTGTGGGGGGGGGGCGGGGGTCCTGCCCTCACCTGCCCGGGTATCACACTCCTGATGCTGCATATCAGGCAGGAAGTGTGTCAGCAGAGAAACACTGTGACACACAGACAGGTGAGAATGGAGACGATTATCAGAGCAGATTACTCTGTGGTGGAGACTCAGGTATGTTACCTGTGGGAGGGGGGGAGGCAGGGGGAGGCGTGACCTCTAGATGAGTTCATGGAAAGAAAATAATGAAACTACAGTGAAAACAGCACGCTTTTACCTGAGCTTAAACGTATAAGTAGTCATATCATTCAGGGTTTCTACAGCTTAAGGCGAGTTATATTTGAAGGACTTTTTTTTCATTTGGACATTAATGCATGCAAACATGTTCTAGCAGAGACCAAAAACACAAGTTTAACACGTTTTAATATGTGCCTTTATCCCCTGTAAAAACATGACACGCACTCTCTCTGCAGGTAAGGTGGGGGGGGGGCATTTACCTGGCACACCTGGAGCAGATGTTAAGCGTGACTCTGGCCTGAGGCTCGGCCTGGTAGGAGCTGCGACCCTGACTGAACTTACTGCCCGACGGAGCCAGGCACGTCACACCCTCCATCCTCAGGTCATCCAGGTCCTCTGAGAGGAAGAGGAGCAGGAAGAAGAGGAAAAGGAGTCATTAATCACACTGCTGTCAATACCAGAGCCAGGAGCAGCACTTCAGAGCCAATTAACATCCAAGAAACATCTGTACAATCCATCAGGACCGATAGACGTTCCTCCAACATTTATCCGGAGATAAGCAGGTTTTATTCAGACGGGATGTTTCTGAGATGAATCCTGCAGACTTTCTCCTGTTTATCATTAAGGTGCATGGCTCAGACTCAGTGACATTGAGAGTGCATTATCGCATCGTTTTCAGCACTTTAACGAAATCGGTATTTTCTTCCCGATTTCGCCGTCAGAGAGGAAGAGGAGCTTCATTAATCACGCTGCGGTCACTCTGCTGTCGATACCACACACACACACACACACACACACACACACACACACACACACACACACACACACACACACACACACACACACACACACACACACACACACACACACACACACACACACACACACACACACACACACACACACACACACACACACACACACACACACACCCCTCCCCCCCCCCCGTCTCGTTGCAGTAGTTTTCCGTGTTGTGAGCATAAACCTCGGGTGGAGTCACGCACAGAGCGGTCAGGATGGACAGGAAGAGATTCGGATCTTTGCCGAGGTCGCCTGCAGGACATTGCATTTGTTCCCCTGCACACACACATTAGACACACACACATTAGACACACACACTGATACTGTCATCACGTGACCGCTCTGGTTTCTTTGGAGAACCACACCTTACAGAGAGGAGAAACATGACGGATCACTTGGAAAACATGAGACTGTTTCCCTCCATCCATCAGGAGCCTCATCTGTCTCCCCCAGGTGAGAGGACCTCAGGTTTTAGCCTCTGAACAGTCTCCCACTTAATCAACTATCAGGAGGATTAGCATTCATGGTGTCTGGATGATAAATCCTGCAGACAGGTTTAAAAATGTGACAGAGTGATTCAAATGTGAATAATATTAGGTAAAATGCCTCCAAAAGAAAGGATATACTCTACTTAAATATAAATGACCTGGTTTATCTAGTAGATTAAAGTGATCTTTTCTGTACTTCTGTACGTCCGTGCAAACTTGTGAAAACAGCGTGAAAAATGGATCAAACGTACAAAGAAAATCTGATTCTTTCTGGATTTTTATTTCTGTTGCACCAAACTTCTGATTTAATAAATGATCAACCCGTGCCTTCCATGCATCAATACAACCTGCATTATGTCATAGAGGTGTTTCTACCCCGGTCTTTAAAACTAAATGCTGTTGGCAGAAGATCCAAATCAAGATGTGTAATCTAGAACATCGCTAACAAAGTCTGGAGCTTTTCTTGCTTTTTGTCCTCAGTCACGTCGCTCACATAGTTCCATTGTTTGGACGACAGATGGATTACACTCACACCCTCCAGCAAAGAATATTAAATGTCCCATTCATCAGGGTATGCATTGAAGGGGGGGACACTGCTATGTGGAAATGTACTGTTCGTGTGAATCTGCCGGTAATTATCCTGGATTCTCTCCAGGTCAAAATACAAACCATGACTCTACACTTCTGCAGGTGTCATGAGACAGCAGAGGGATAACTCTGACCCTGAAGCAGCCCTCAGATCACGCTCTGTGCTTCAATGTTTCATCTGAAGATAGTCTCAGGCTCTCGAAGGTCACAGAGGGAAACAAATGCATCCCATAGATAACACCGTGAGTCTGAATGAAAGGAGTTGCAAAGTGAAGAAGCACTTTTTGCTCCAGTGCTGCAACAATTAGTTTTTTGTAACCTCAGAGACCTTAGAATCTACCGAGAGTCCAGCTGCATGTTGCAGTTTTTATGGATGAAGACGAGCAACTAGCTGCAGACTGCTACCTCCGGTCCTGCTGCTGCTCACCATCAACAGCTTACACCTTCTTACCTCTCGAAGTACAGGCTTTAGAGGAAGACTCCACCCTAAAATGAGCATGCAAATATGAATTACTCGACTTGTTTTACCTTGAATTCCTGAAGAAAACTTTTGCTATGTCCACAAAATCAAAAGTGTACTATTTAGTAAACTTGAGAGATGTGTTAGTGTTGTTATTAGCATGTTTTTAGGTTAAAGTCATGTGTGTGAAGTGGTGGTCATGTGAATGGATACACAACTCTTGGTTTATTCTGCAGGAGTTGTAACTGGCCATTTACATCAATTTTCCAAGATTTTTTTCTGTTTTTGGATTATTTATTCCTTGTGGAGGCATGCAAAATGTAAGGTAACACGTGGTGACTACTTGATAAACTGATGATCATTCATTGGATTGGTTGCCATTGTGAGTGCATGCACACAGCTGTTACACACACCTGCTCACCCGCTGCAGGCCTGAATATGATCATTTGTTTTTCCAGAAAATCAGATTTTTGTCGACTTATCGTTGCAGCGTTATCTAAAAAAACTAACCTATAAGTTTGTTGTACATGTGAGTGTATCCTCTGCAGGTTCACAATGCCTCCCCCCCCCCACAGTACCTCCATGGTAAGTCTACAAAGCGTCTCCCGTGAGACCGCCTCACCCGGCCTCCGTCTAGACACAACAACCACCCGTCCACACTCGCCTGGTTGTCACATTTCCACTCCCATCCGCGCCCCGAGCAGCCATGCATGCTCCCCCTTGACACACGGCTGCTAAATAAAATGTCTCTGCATTGGGGGTCGGTGCAACAGACGGCGGGGGGGGGAGTATGTGAGCGATGCAATCCCAACCAAAGCCCTGAGTGAGCAGGAATTCTGAGCCGAAGTCAGGAGTGCCCTCTGAGTTTCCGTGTAGTTCCACACTGTTTAGACAGACCGGCTCTCAGAGATCATAATTAGTGAGCCGCTCGCACAAATAACTTCATATACACCTTCCCCTGATGACAGGCTGACAGACGAGTGGAAACATCGAGCGCACTGCCGCACACGTGGAGACACGCATGCAACGAAATCCGTCAGGAACGAGCTGCAGAGAGACGAGCAGATTAATATCTAGTTTCCATAACTTGTCTTCTGTCAGACTAGAGGAAATAAAACACATCCAGGAGTTTATTTCACTCACTGTGTGCAGATCTCCCCTGAATTCAGAACTACATAACGTTTGCATTTGTGTTGTACAACATTTAATATCCAGATCTTTAAAGGAGAATTTCTCCTCTTTGAGCAGAAATCCTATTCCTCTCTATATCCTGAAGCTTTTTACATGCACACACTCATCTATACACACTTTCAGAGAGAGGAAACAACAGCAACGAGGCTAAAAAGGACGATATAAGAACGATAAATCCATCAGTCAATCCAACAGGAGACATCTCTTCAACAAATCATCTTTAAAATCAGATTTAAAGATGATTCATCTCTGGTTGCAGCTTCTTAAGAAGGAACTAGACTGTGTTAGATAAAAGAAGACATTTAAAAAGTCAGTTGAAGTTCTTGTACTTTTTCTTACATTTTCTACCCAAAATAGATCCTAAATGTTTCTGTTTATCAAACTTCAACAACCTCAAAGCCTGCACATTAATTATATCACATTTCAGATGGAGACACATGCAGGAAACTACGTTTTAAATGCACCATTCTGTGATTTATGGAGGTAAACAACGAGATATCCCTCTGTAGAAACATTTGACTGGGCTTCATCCGGTGCTGTAAACACATGCAAATCTGCAGAAATGTGATAAGATAAAGTCTCATGTGCATATTTAAACACGCAGTCTGAGAAAACACGCAATACAAAACATATCTATATTAATGTCAGGAATCATTTGATCAAGTTTCATGTTGATATCTTTAAGTTCAAATATTTCACACACACACACACACACACACACACACACACACACACAGGCACACACACACAGGCACACACACACACACACAGGCACACACACACACACACACACACAGGCACACACACACACACACACAGGCACACACACGTTTCGCATTAGCTCAGTCGGTTAGTCGTCTCTCTTTGATATGCAGCGCGGCTCAGACACGTTTGTTTGGCTTTGTAATAAAAACAATGTTCCAGATTACATTTCAGAATGATGTCTCGGCCTTCAATCGCACCCTGCAAACCCCCCCCCCCCCCACACACACACACCCCAACGCTGCAGTAAACCTGATCAGAGTCAGATGGAGAAAGTCTTATCACTGCTTTTAACTCTCCGACCGCAACCATTACACACACTGTAACGACCCTCCAGAGAGCCGAGCATGGTGTGTGTGTGTGTGTGTGTGTGTGTGTGTGTGTGTGTGTGTGTGTGTGTGTGTGTGTGTGTGTGTGTGTGTGTGTGTGAGTGGAAATATCAAACACAAATTAGATGTACTGCTTAATATGGAGCTGAAAGGAGAACATGTAATGCATAGTATTTATAGAAGCAGCAGCTGATCATAGCGGCCTTCTCTAGCTAACCTTTTCTATTAAAATCACTTATAATAATCAGGATCATGAGTGACGCTGATGACAGAACAGCTATTGCATTTAATTCAATAACAAAAACCAGAGTGATGCTCTCCTTTGAGTTTAAATGTCTACTACACGGCTTACTCGAACACTCGATACTGATTGGTCAATTTGCACATTTAAGAGCCTGTTAATACTCGCTAACAGACTGTTGCTAGGGAGAATAGACTGTGTGTGGTCAGATCAATCCGCAGAATGAAGTCCGGTCGATTTAAAATGAGCTTTAATCAGTCAGGAAACAGCGGGGATTCATGATGGTTAATCTGTTCCCAGTAGAGAAAGAGGAGGAGCGCTGCACGTCAGACAGAACGTACTTTATTTACTGCTGAAGGTGTAGCTGTAAATCTAATGAATTACGCCTTAACGTCAAAACAAAGTTGACTTTAATCAGTTATAAAGTAATCCTTCCGACTGGAGCGGGCCTGAGCACGAGGCAGAGATGCTGCAGATAGTCGATAACGATAATGTAATCAAAACAAACACGGGAACTGGGAGGTAGAGTTTTAACGCTGCCATATTTCATCCTGATTGTTTGTGATAAACACATGGAAACAAGCAAAACACACACACGCTGACTACTGATTACACACCAATTACTGCACCATAACTCACACTAAAGCAACACAAAGCATCCATTCACACCGCTATCTGCAGATCGGCTGCTTCTGTCTGCCTGCAGCAGGTTCAGATGGAGCTCTGAGATCACGGAGCAACGTCTCCTCTCTCTCGGGTAATAATTGGCTGCAGAAACACCGCAGCAATTTGCCTCTCGATTAGCGGATCCGTCGGCACCACGGAGACTTCACGGGCGTCAAATTGGGCGCAGTTAAGAACTTTTACTGGCCACATTCTTTGCACAGAGGGGGAAAACCATCAGAGGCGAAAAAAAGCTTTCAAGTGACAGATTTAGTGCTGGAGCAACATGCATCCACCTCTGCTGCGCCACCCTGATCGAGCCGCGATGTGTTTACACCGTCTCCAGGGGAACTGTTGTGTCTCTCTCTGTGTGTGTGTGTGTGTGTGTGTGTGTGTGTGTGTGTGTGTGTGTGTGTGTGTGTGTGTGTGTGTGTGTGTGTGTGTGTGTGTGTGTGTGTGTGTGTGTGTGTGTGTGTGTGGCTGGCGTCAGGCACGTCTGCAGTCTGCTGGCCCGAGGCTGTCAGCACTGAGCAGGGATATGCACATGTTCTACTACATGTTTCTTTACAGGTGGAATAATATGCAAAATGTTCCAAATTTTACGTGCTATTTGTGCACCACCACACATCATCTTTATGAGCTCCCATGCTGATTATAATCCTTAAAATGAGACTCATCCCCCCACCACAAACAGCCTTTCTGAAGGTAGACATCAGGCTGCAAAACCAAGCATTAAAACCTACAAACTTAACAAGATGCACCTTAAATTTGCACCATGTATACCTTTTAAGGACTTGCATTTGCACACAGACACTCATTTATTTCATACTGAACCCTATCTGACATAAAAAGCATATGAAGTACATGAGTTGATTAAACTCTTCAATATAAAGCAGCTTCACCTCTGCCATGCTAAACGCTAAGGCTAACATGCTCTCCATGCTGATGTCTACCATGCTCATTCTCTGAGTTCAGCATGTTAGCGTGCAAACATCTGCGCTAAAACTGAACACTTGACCTCCAAAGAGTCTGCATTTAAGTTCAGGGTGGTAGAGAATGGCTCATGTCCTCCACCTGATCAGAGATGCCAGATATACACTGGTGCAAGAAGGCCTTTGGGGGCAAAATGTGTCGCTGCAGGCTCCAGGGACTGTTTAACAGCGATGTAATTCATTATAAACACTAGGGAGGAAGTGGAAAAGTGCTCTGTTGCAACCTAAACTGAGTTTAATTTGATAAAGAGGACAAAATACAACGTTTACTGTAAAAAATAAGATGAAAATGCATGTTTTTCAGCGCCTTAAGTCATGTTAGTTAGTCGTTTAATAATCAAATGTGAGAATTGAAGGGTTACTTCCACCAGGAGAGCAGGAGCTTTACATAACACAAACACACACACACACACACACACACACACACACACACACACACACACACACACACACACACACACACACACACACACACACACACACACACACACACACACACACACACACACACACACACACACACACACACACAGAACTCTGTGTGTGTTATTTTTCATCAGCATAAATCTGCGGTCTCTTTCTGACAGTTTCCAAGAACATGTGAGTCATGTTGAGTACGGTTTGGACTGTGGCAAATATTCAGAGCAGAACTAATGAAAACACGGCGCTCAGGAATCAATAACAGCCGCTTCTATTCCGTCTCTTAAGAACAAAACAAATCCAACGTGAGCCGAAGTCTTTGGTTTTTGTAACTGTGTTAAACCTAGGCTGGCAGACGCTCCGTGGAGCCTGCCAGGATTAGTGTTTCAGCTCCTGATCCAGGTGCTGCAGGAACACACTCGCTGCTAACTTTCTGTCTCCTGAAACCTGCTTTTATTACACTCCTTATTCTCTGGTGGTTACACAAAGGGACACGCACACCAGTCCTGTCCTGCCTCCCAGTGGAGAACATGCACCATGCCTCTGAACTCCAGTCCCGGTACAGTGGGACTCTTGCAGGAACACCTCGCTTTGCAAATTCTTAAATCTCGGTGCCCCAGGAAACTTTGGATCAAATCTCTGAACGTTTCCCTCATGTTTTGGGGGTTTTCCCTTCCCTGAAGTGTATTACATAGACATTAAATACTAATATCCACCTGAACATGAGCAGGATATGTCCTAATAGCTGACTATTCCTTCTCTACCTGGCTCAATGCCTCCAAATCGGCTCCACACTCAGCCACTGTAATACCGGTTTGGCCACTAGATGACAGCATTGGCAAACATAACAAGCCTCCAACAACCTTCCATTACTCTCTGACTTAAAATAGTAAACAATGCATTCATTTTCTAAAGAATTGATCGTTGTTATCCACTGTACACCTGCCTACACACTCACACACAACATGCTGCAGACAAACTGTACATTAGATCAAACGAGTTCACACTTAAGGCCTTTTTGCATCTGATTTCCAGGAAAATGTTTTACTCTTTCACTTTGATGGTCTAGCATCAGCATACATCTCTAGACTGTTCATACTTTTATATCTACCTGCAATCAAAGAGGTTTATCACTAAAGGAGACCCCAAACTCTGCAACAATCCTTTACAAGTCTGACCCATCCTCAGTGAGTCTCTGAACCCCTCCAGCTCCAGACGACCAGCTGCCGTTCCCTGCATGTGAGGAGACAGATAACTGCCCTCCTCCTGGGGTAAATATCACATCACAGCCTCTGAGTTCCTGCCAGCTTCAGTCCTCTGTGGGATGCATTTCATCCTCACTGCCTCAGAGCAGGACCCCCCCTCTCTGAACGAGACACACAGATCCGGAGAGGTCCTTCTGGTCCTGGACTCTCTGCAGTCTTTCCTCTGAATTACAGCCCCCACACCCACCCACACACCCCACACCCCACACACACACACACACACACACACACACACACACACACACACACACACACACACACACACACACACACACACACACACACACACACACACACACACACACACACACACACACACACACACACACACACACACACACACACACACACACACACACACACACACACACACACACACACACGCTCGCTGGAGAAAGTCCAGACCTTTTTAGCTAATTTGAGATCGGTGCTAATGCTGGACAATGGACTAATTGTGACTAATCAATTAAAAGAATAAACTCTAACTATTTTTCATATCCATTCAGTCATTTCTCTTGAATATTTGTCAGAAAGCATTCATTTTCAGGCTCTTAATTTGGAGATATGCTGCCTTACTTTGCTCTATATCATATTAAAGTGCATATATTCTGGTTTTGAACTCACAGAACAAGACATTTACAGACATCATTTGGGATTTGGAGGAACCGGGAGGGTCATTTCCAATATTTCTGATATTTTGTTCACCTAAATCTACTAAATAGGGAGATAAATCAACAATAAAACCAGGAAATGATTCCAGTTGCAGCCTAACTTAGTTTTTGGACACGTTAAACAAGCAGAGTGATAAAACTATCAGTATCTTTGAGAGTAGGAGCGATCGTTTGCTGCACAGTCATCCTCTCATGAAGACACATGACCTTTCAGACGAAGAGACGAGCTAACGAGCTAACGAAGCGAACGAGCTGAGCGGCGTGACAGCACAGAGCGGGGTTCGAGACCCGGCCGTCTCACAGGAGACGCTGAAGGACTCTAATTGGGCCTCATGTTGGAGACACGGGAAACAAAGGGAGAGTCGGTGTTATTCTTCAGAGAGGACGGCATGTCAGGGATCTGTGAGCAAACACAGGAGAGGGAAGGGGCTTCTTATTGAGCTCCATTTGTAGGAAACGGTACTTTTCTGAGCATTTTAAAGAGCTACAAGTGCAATAAATCTTTTTGAAAAGGGTGTTACAATTAGAGCTGCACAATACACCGGTTTCATAAGGTCAACGTGCATGATAAACACCTGTAGAGACGCCGAAAGTGTTTGTTTTTGAGGAGAGAATTGCACTTTAAAAATGTAACTAGGATTCTTTTTTATTGCTGCTTTGTTGGATATCATTTCCTTTATATTTTTTTATTTATTCTTAGATACTTTTCATATTTTGAGACTTATGTTTACAGTTTAACATTGACCTTAAAATGATTCATATTTCTCGTTGTTTTTGTGTTAAATCACACGTTTTTCTTGCTTTCTAGCTGAAGAATAGGACTGATTTTTCCTTTTTAAGCGATTTAAAATGGCCTTTTCATTGCTGCATTTTATTGTAAGTGCAGCTTCTTCAATTAAATAACTTTGGAAATAATTACATTTATTAGTTAGTTAATAATGAAGGACATTTCTTGCATTGAAGGGCTGATTTTTGGAGCTATAGGCTAAATTTAAATTAAGTGCTGTATGCCATGCACCACACACACACACACACACACACACACACACACACACACACACACACACACACACACACACACACACACACACACACACACACACACACACACACACACACACACACACACACACGGCGTGGAGGAATGTGAACACACACATCATAAATAAAGGATCTGCTTTGTGAGTGTTCGGCTGTCAGAGAGGACACACACCGTGTAAACAGGAAGTCCTCCAACAGATACTGAGATGTACACTCCAGCACATAGACTCATCCTGATTTACACACACTACATACATGACATCTACAGGAACACGCGATGTACTGATTACTGATCTGCACGGTGTCCTCTCCTGTGTTCATGCATTGCAGACCAGTTCAAAATGTGTGTGTGTGTGTGTGTGTGTGTGTGTGTGTGTGTGTGTGTGTGTGTGTGTGTGTGTGTGTGTGTGTGTGTGTGTGTGTCAGAGCATTACCCAGCAGCTCCATGGCCTCGTCCTCGTCCTCCATGTCCTCCTCGGCTCCGGGGGGGCTGTGCAGCGAGTCGAAGGAGTCCTGGGACAGCATGGCCGCCAGCAGCTTCTTGTGATGCTGCTGCTGCTCCTTCAGGCCTTTGCTTTTCGTCTCCATTTTCACACTGAGGAGGAGGAAGAGGAGGAGAGAGCAGATGAAGAGAGTCAGGGCTAAGTCTATTTACTGGGATATCAGACGCAATCATTCAACATTTTTGCATTAATTTATGGTTTTTTGGGTAATTTGCACAATTTTTACATCTTCTTCTAAAGTACGTTGAGACTGAGGAGGAAGAGGAGGACTTTTTCCTGGAATATGAGACGTAATGACTCAAAATGAACCAGATTTGAATTATTTCCCGACACTTTCATGCACATTTCACTTTTTCCGTGCACCAATTCTTCTTGTATACTGTACATTTCTGCTCTTCTTAAGTTCATCTGCACGATTGTATGTCCTTTTCCTAAGTACATTGTACATTGCACTGTTGAAAGAGCCTTAGATTTGAACTGCCAACAACTACGCTATTCTGCATGACAACAAAGCCTTTAGTTTGAATGTGAATCCTCATCTATAATAGCATGCTTTCAGCCACGGAGACACAGCAGACTCAATGTGCATGTGTAAAAATAACTGTGCTGCTGTATTAATTACACCCTCTCATCCTCATCTGTCCTGATGTTGAGTTTCCCTCTGTGTGTGTGACTGCATTTAAAGCGTCTGCACAGTCATTAAGGAGAAGATCTGCAGGAGCAAAACACTCGGTTAGCAGGAAGGAGATCCGAAGGAGAGCAGCAGAGACTTAGATGTAGTATTCAGAGGATATTTGGTTAAAAAGGAGTTGTTGAAAGCCTGTTTGAAAGACCGAATGGACGGCGTTCGGAGAGGAGAAGTTAAGATAATTAAAAAAGGCAGGAATGCAAAACAAATACAACCAAACAGAGAACGCACACACAGTATTTCTGTTTGTTTGTTGGTGCAGACAGGACAAAAATACATATCAAATGAATCCTCAACAGTGCTTTAATCTAATAATGAACACAAAGCTCCTGTTTTACATTAAATCTGGACTCCTTTGCATTTAATTTAGACTCATTTAATACTAGATGAATTCTGCTGGAGCTTCTACAAACACACGGTTAGCAGCTCGATGCTTTAAGGAAGCAGCTTTTTCTGCAGGACCCATCTGCATCACTGCACCATAAGTCTCCTGGGCTGCTGTTAAATTAAAAACAATACACCGATATGAAGAATTTAAATTACCCTGCTCCCTAAAGCTCTGCTCTCCAGTGAGCAGCAGCACTAATGAGCGTGCTGCGATACAGATCCTGCACCACCTTTATGTTGCAGGGATTAATGTGATGTTAATCTCAGTTGAATGACTCGGGGTCGGAGGAGGACGAGACACCTTCATACTCTCCGTAAGGATAATTAGATCTGTTCATAAAGCGAGGTTGTGCGGGGGATTCTCTTAAAGCTGAATATTATGTTCCTATATTGAAACATCCTTTAGACGTTTAAAGAGGCCCTAAGTGTGTTTAAGTGAATGTAAATGGTCTGCAGAGGCCCCATTTGTTCCTCTGCTTCAGATCTAGACATAACATCCCTAGATCCTTCATCCCGGTTAGAAAGCAGCAAGATGTAACGAGTGCATGGAAAAAAGAGGCTTCAAACTGGATAAAAAGTCAATATAAAGTCTGTTTCTGTTAGGAGGAATATACAACAGAAATACAGTTCATGGCACTAAAAGGCTATGGGATAAGAAGTTCTCATTCATCTGTCAAGATAAACCACTTTCTTGAGTAAACTTCCCATGAGCCCCTGCACTTACACAAAGACCCTGCAGCTAATCACACCGCTGTCAGCTCTGCTCAGAGACAGGAGCACTTTTAAAAGAACACACAGAGTATTTCTGCAGCTTCCACATGCTCAGAGTGGTCAGCTTTATCTCCTCTGATAGAACGTTTGACGCTAACCTCCTTTTAAATGCATCTTTTTAGTTAACACACTTTACCTCGGACAAAGCAGCTCCAGCATCCTCTGTTTCAGGCTGTATTTGCTTGCATCTTTGCACCTAGAAGTATGCTAAATGATGCATTAGAAGTTTCTGCTCATGCACGTCATCTGTGACTGGATTACTCTGAGTCTGAAGAACACCTTGAAAAAGTCCTGATTCTCAGGAAAAGTCTGGAGTGGCAGGAGCTTCTTTTGTGTGACTTAAGTAAATTTAGTTTATTCAAGATCATTAAGGAAAGAGAGGATGTCAGCCAGGAGCTTTTTGTCCAGTGGCCTTCAGCTGAGAATAAATCTAATTACGTGTTCCAGATCTCCTTCATTTGGACTTAGAGGAGAGTCTAGAAAAAGCTCAGAGAATTATGAAGTGATTTCCTCCTGAAGACGTTTAAAATGAAGATTTGATATGAATGATCACACACACACACACACACACACACACACACACACACACACACACACACACACACACACACACACACACACACACACACACACACACACACACACACAGTTTTGAAACGTTCATGACAAAGAGTCAAAGTATTCCTCCGTTCACACCGGCCGTTGTGAGAAATGCTCCATTTTTTAAAATACCGAGCAGCGAGTTCCTCTGGCCTTGAGCGCCGAGGAACGAGGTTAGCTTTAATTTGAAATGGGGGGCTGGAGCAGAATGTTTTAATCAGGCCTTTGAAATGGGATTATCAGCCGGGTTCAGGGGGGCTCTCCTCCGGCAGGAAGTCTGAGGAGCCGACACAAGCTGGGAGAGAACTTCAATTCAGGACACACACACACACACACACACACACACACACACACACACACACACACACACACACACACACACACACACACACACACACACACACACACACACACACACACACACACACACACACACACACACACACACACACACACACACACACACACACACACACACACACACACACACACACACACACACACCTCCCTGCAGGGCTGCTGTCTACGCTCCAGCACACTTCAGTTTTAGCTCGAGGGACGGGGGGCTGCAGCATCTCTGAGGCCAGGGGGTCCGCGTCCTCCTCCTCCCGCCCGACCCACTCCCCCACCACCCGGGGCCGCACCACCGAGTTATAGCCCCCCAAATTCTGAAGGAGAAATAAGAAAAAGAGGATTCAAAAATGCAGATTTATGTGGAAAAGAGAAGAAGTTTTAAGGCTTTTTAACACAACATGAAATTCAAGCACTTTTTGGCTATTCTCTCAACTTTAAGGACTAAACTCAAAGTGTTTAGCATGCATAATGCAGCAGCTGCAGCACTTCATTTACTAATTGATTAGTTAAATCAACAAATACAGGTATTGCCAACTAATGACATACCTGATTGCTTCAGCGTTGCTATTTGTCAGTCTCTAAAATATGGAGGCTCTGAAACACGGATTTATTTGGTCTGTGGACTCTTTTCTGCAGACACCTGATTCAAATATTTGCATATATTTAGCATTTATTGTACTCGCAAATATTGCAATTTTGATAGAATTTGAACTGATTTTGCAGCATCTTTTAACTCTAATGCCCTTCAAAATAAAAGCACCGAACCGTCTGAGGTCCGTCTCCCAGAGAGTATAAACATCCCCCCCATTTCCGCTGGTCTGACTCCTGGACAGCATCAGATCAGATCTGTCTGAGCACGGTCAGACTGATCAGTATTCCCCCCCCCCCCCCGTCCCGCAGAGAGACCAGAGGAGTGTCTCCGGGCTCAGAGCCAAGGACTGCGACACAGAGAGGAGAACATGCAGCAGACCCAGCCTCTCCTGATGTCTAAGTATCTGGGGGGGGGAGACACTGAGCAGCTGCAGAGGCCATGCTCACTGAGGATCAATCTGTCGTCTAATGAGAGAGCACGGCATCGGGCGTTTTGCAGAACCGTGCATGCATCTATGTGAATTTTTTGAATCTGTTTCATCAAGTTGTTTCAGATCAGACTCGAGCAACACATGAAGCGCCCAATCCCGGTGGGTTATCCTTAGGCCTTTTTCTCACAGGTTGTATGAGTGATCAGTGTGTGTGTGATATAGTCTGTACCTGGTCCAGCTCATCAGAGATGGCGATGCCTGCAGAGAGGGGAACATGTTTTAAATCACAGGAACATCTGGTTTCCTCTCAGGACTCACAGTTACAGACAGGTCTACGCTTTATAGTTCCTGCTTAAAGAAAGATCTAGAGCAGGGGTGTCAAACTCAAATACACAGTGGGCCGAAATTAAGAAATTGCTACAAGTCAAGGGCCGGACGGGTTCCACGTTTATTGAAAACGTATTGAAACAACCTTATTGCACATATTGAACCTGGAACTAACAAGGCCTATAGATTATTGCCTATAAAACAACATTAATTATGAAATAAATGAAAGAAGAACATTTTCTACAGGCAAACAGCCAGAAGTAATTTATTCAAAGAAAAATCAAATGTCCTGTAGTAGCAAGAGAACACAATGCAAATATTAAACTGCATTAAAAACTGAAACTGTGTCAAAGCACCGTTTGCTGCTCTGTGGTGCTCACTTGTCTGAGCCAGATACTTGGTGTCTTATCTTGGTTACAAGTTCATCAATGTCTGGGGTCAGGCTCTGAGCTGAGGAAATCCTCAGGATTGAGTGAAGGTGTTCATCAGTAAGACGAGTGCTGTGTGAAGTTTTGTTTATCTTCATCAAAGAGAACAGCTGTTCACACAAGTATGTGCTGCCAAACATAGAGAGCGTTTGAGCAGCCTGGGAGCGTAGATGGGGCATTGTGTCGGGGATGAAACGTGGAAACTCTGCAGCGCCCACAGACTCATATTTTGCCTTCAGTGTGTCACTACATTGGAGCTCGATCAGCTCCATTTGCAGGTTTGATGGTGCGCTTTCCACGTCAGCTGCAAATGGATTACTGAGCAGTTCAAACCTGCTTTTTTGGGCTTCAAAATCGGCAAATCGCCGTGTGAAGTCAGCACCAAGTATGCCGAGTTTTTCAGTAAACTGTCTGGTTGGGAAAACAGCGGCAGCGACCTGCTCTTTCATTGTTTGGCAGTGCGGGAAATGGCTCAAGTTTTCCTGAAGAATCTGCGTCTCCCACAGGCGCAGCTTGGTTTTAAAAGCCCTCACTGTAGCGTACATGTCAGTGATGACACGGCCCCGCCCCTGAAGCTGCAGGTTTAGTGCATTCAGGTGGCTCGTGATGTCACACAGAAACCTTTTATTTCGGAGCTCTGATGTGTCTTTCCCTTTGCTTTCCATGAGCTCACAGATCTCCTCACGAAACTCGAAAAATCTTTCCAGCACCTTTCCCTGGCTTAGCCATCGCACCTCTGTGTGATAGGGCAAGTCACCATAGTCCGAATTTAACTCGGCCAGAAAAGACTTGAACTGGCGGTGATTTAAACCTCTGGCTCTGATAAAGTTAACCGCTCGTGTTATGATGCTCATTACATGTTCCATTTTCAAGGCTTTGCCACACAACGATTCCTGGTGTATGATGCAGTGATAAGCTGTCAGCTTACTTGTGACGTTTTCATCCTGCATCTTTCCTCGGATCCTCCCCACCAATCCACTTTTTTGACCGCACATCGCAGGTGCTCCATCTGTTGTCAGTCCAACAAGTTCATCCCACGGCAGCCCCATGTTATCTACACATCTGGACACCTCTTCAAAGAGATCTTTCCCGTAGTTGTGCCGTGCATTGAGCGTCATCCAAAAAACTCTTCTGTTACGCACAGGCTTGAGTCCACTCCACGGATGAAAATTGACAGCTGGGCAGTATCAGAAGTGTCGGTGCTCTCATCCACAGCAAGGGAGTACGCGATGCAAGCTTTTCCCTTTCCCACAAGCTGTTGTTGGAGATTGGCAGCAAGGTGGCGAACACGGTCAGCAACGGTGTTTCGGCTCAGGCTCACATTTAAAAATGCTTGCCTTTTTTCTGGGCACACGGTGTCGCAAACATTAATCATGCAGTTTTTGACAAATTCCCCCTCGGTAAAGGGCCGGGATGATTTTGCAATCTCTGCTGCCACAATAAAACCTTAACAGCAGCCTCGCTTTGTGATTTGGCTTTAGTGAACATAGCCTGCTGTGACACCAGGCTTCTTTTTCATTCTTCTACCTTCTGTAGCCTTTGTGTCGTGTCCAGATGCTTGTATTTGTCGTGGTGCTTCGTTTCATAGTGTCTTTTTATGTTGTATTCTTTCATTACAGCCACACTGTCTCCGCACAGAAGACACACAGCTTTGCCCTTTACATCCGCCAACATGTACTGTGCCTCCCACCTGTCTTGAAAACCCCTGTTTTCAAAGTCCACCTTTCGTTTAGCCATTTTGTGGGGAGAGGGATGAAAGTTGACAGAAGTGCTGATGAACGAGTGGGGGCGCTTGTGATTGACGTGCCGACGCACGGGCAGTGCATTATGGGATTTGTAGTATTATGGTGGCGCGTATGATATACCGGCGGGCCAGCTCTAATAGTAAATAGATTTTGTCATGCGGGCCAAAGATCATTCATTCACGGGCAGGGTGTGGCCCGCGGGCCTTGAGTTTGACACATGTGATCTAGAGGATAACAGCCGTACATATTGACATTATTTTAGGAGTGTTCATCTTTAATGTTAACACTCACTGCGGGACAGACTCTCCAGAGCCTTCCCCAGCTTCTTGCTCTCCTGCAGGATGTGGTTCAGCTCGTCGAAGTCCCGGCTCTCCCTCCAGTCCCAGGACGGGCACTCGATGGACCGCGGCACTGCGCACACACACACACACACACACACACACACACACACACACACACACACACACACACACACACACACACACACACACACACACACACACACACACACACACACACACACACACACACACACACACACACACACACACACACACACACACACACACACACACACACACACACACACACACACACACACACACACACACACACACACACACACACACACACACACACACACACACACACACACACACACACACACACACACACACACACACACACACACACACACACGTAATACAATGGAAGCAGTGCTTCCCACAGAGATGATCTGACGTGCAGACGCTCTAAAGGGAATGCATTTTAATCAACAAAGACTCCTATTTTGATGCAAAAACTTGGAATTTAGTACAACGTGCAACCAAGGAGCTCTCTGTTGATTTGTTTGTGAAAGTGCACACAGATTTTGTGCAATTCTGATCTGAAAACTGATAAAAACATCCTCCTGATCCCTGCCTGAGCCGCTGTAAACACTGTCTGCCAAATAAAGAAAGCATCTTTTATTCTCCCAGCTCTGCTAACCGCTCAGATTAAGAGCCAGATTAAAGCATCAGTGATGAAGAGGAATGAACCCTTCCTCCCTCAGAAAGATCAGAGCGCTGTTTGTTGTGTTGCTGCTACAATAATGATGAGCAGCAGCAGCGTTTTGACTTCAATCTTTCATGATCTCAGCATGCTGCTCCTCTGACGGGGTCTGAAGGCTCCTCACTCCCTCTCAGGTGCATCTGCTCTGACTCCCTCTCACTTCCTGTCTCCTCGACCGCCGACTGAAATAGATTCGGTCTGGCAGTGACGGAGCACCGAGTTAAATTATTGAAGCTCCAAGTTTGACCTTAGCTTCATCCCAACATCTATCTTATTACATGGCTAAAATAAAGAAGTTCTTCCTCTTCTGACTAAAAATAGAGCGGCACTTTCTAATGAACTCGTCTGCAGGGCGGCGGACTGACAGCTTTAATAACATTTAATTACATCACATTTAAAGTGCAGATTAAACCCAATGGAGCGTGTAATGGGGTACAACAGGTAATCAAAGGTTCTTAAGTGAGGAGGTGTGTGTGCAGTCACTACAGAGGCTGACAGGGGCCACACATCAGGAGGAACATCTGGAGCAACTTCAGGAAACATGAGCAGTGTTTACTAGAAGCTGCAAGAAGAGATGCATACAGCTACTGAGAATGAGATGGAGACACTCACAGGACTTGGACTCCGGGGAGGGGGGTGAGATGCTGGACACAGCGAGGTCGCTCTTGGACTTCTTGGGTTTCTTTGGATGGATTTGCCACGGCTTCTCGTAGCTGCTGCTGTTCTCCCTGCGGGGGTTTTTGCTCTCTGTGTGGAGAGAGAGATAGGCACATTCACTGAGCAGAAGGTCCAGTTATGCTAATGTCTGGAGAGCGTAGAGAGGGGGGGGTAGAGGGAGGTCAGAAGATATTAAAATATCCAATTTTAGACCATGCAATGAGAGGATCAGTTCCAGATCCGAGTAATAATTAACAGGATAAGGACATCTCTGCACGCTCTGTTGTCTCTCTTTAAATGTGTGCATGCCTCATACTGCATCTGTGTTCGTCCTGCATGCATGTACAGTCTGCGTGTGTGTGTGTGTGTGTGTGTGTGTGTGTGTGTGTGTGTGTGTGTGTGTTTATAGCGTCGATGCCTACCCGGTGAGCTCTGAGCCCACAGCGCTGCGGAGCCGGACAGCGCTCGGTGCAGCTTGCCCTGGCTGCCCTGCTTGGTCTGCAGGTGATCGATGAGGAAGGGGATCGGATGGTCAGGGGTCTCTGTGATCAATTTGGTCATCAACTCCTGCAGGAGCACAGAGGGAGGAGTTAGAGGAGAGGGTATTATAGCTGGCAAGCCTTTTCTGTGTGTGTGTGCAGGGTTTCCCACAGCACTTTACAGCTTAGGCGACCATCAAACAGGAAGACTGGCAGAACCCCGGTTCGAGCCGCGGGGTTTCCACGTCAGAATCGTGTTCTGCTGATGCTGATGCCACACACACACACACACACACACACACACACACACACACACACACACACACACACACACACACACACACACACACACACACACACACACACACACACACACACACACACACACACACACACACACACACACACACACACACACACACACACACACACACACACACACACACACACACACTTCCTGCAGAGTTTAGCACGATGCTCTGAATGAACTCCTTCACCCCCCCAACAACACCATGAACACAGAGAGGTAGGTAAAGGTGCATGCATTAGATTATGTAAGTCACATCTCTCTGACAGCTACACTCTCTATGCTAATGAGCTGAAACAAAAGGAGCTTCAGATTTCATTTGACAGGAACCAGAGTAAGATGTTCACTGCATTTGGGGAAACATGTCATATATACGAGTAGACTTTAATGCAAAGTGACTTTCAGGAGCAAAACCAGCTGCATATGTCTCTATGAATGATGTCTGGGGTACCCAGGGTCTTCACCTTCAAAATGTAAGTGAAAATAAGACCTATCAAAGAGGAGAATACTATACACAAAAGGACTATGAAAAGGAGCAAAATGACCACAAAGCAACACACTTTCTCTACAGAGAGACATAAAACCACTATAAAAAGGAGAATGAATATAGGGTGACAGAGAAACTCTGCAACGGGACAGACACTTAATATGAGAAAGGGCAAAACAACTACAAGGGGAAGAAAAAAGTGCCAAAACGACCGCTAAATGATGCAAAACATCTGCAAAAGGGGCAGGACCACAACAAAGCCACACACTAAGGCTGGAGATAGGACACAAAGACACTGAAATCTACTACAAAAAAGTGCCAACTTAACACAAAATAACTACAGTGACATGCAAAACTGCAGCAAAGAGCACAAAAACACAAGCAAAACAACAACAAAGATACGGATTAGATGCAAAAAAAAGACAAAGAACTTCTATTGAAAGCAAAGTGACCACACAGCATCACACTTTGCATGCAGGAGACCGAAAACTACTGAATAAAAAGGGCCAAAAATACCACAAACCTTCTTAAAATATCTACTAAAAGATGCAAAACAGCTGCAAACAGCACCAAAGACTATCAAGTACTATAAAAGAGGAGTAACAGGACTCAAAGGACTACAAAGGGATCCAAAAAGACTACTTCTGCATGTCGGTGCCTCAGCATCAGTGACTGATCGGACCAACAGGTGGAGTTAGAAACCGGCCCTGCAGTCCTTATCTGATCTGGGGGGGGAGGGTATCGCTGTGCCCCGGGCAGAGGGGGTCGGAGCAGGTAATTGACGATCTGTCAGCCGGCCAACAGAAACCGAGTCCTCTGAAAGTCTCAAGGACAAACCTCCAGGGACAGAGACTCAGTCCTCAGAATGAGGGAGAGGAGAGAGGAAGGTCATGTGATCGAAGGACGGCGGGGGGGGCTGCAGGATCAGTGAAACACATCTCCTCTGTTTGAAACTCTGGACCCCTCCTGTTCTGAGGAGGTTAGATCAGAGGGAATCAGAGGAGGGATCAAACCTTCTGGGACACTTCTTGTTTTGGTCGTCAATCCGTGTCGGGTTTGACGTTTACATGAGCGGTTCTTCAGTAAGATGCAGCATACAGGAGGAGGTCAAAGCGCTGACATACTGATATATACCGAAAAGGGACAAAATAAGGCCTTTTTAAAGATGCTTTTGTTAAGAAGTGAAAGCAAAAGACACATAAGGGTTTGGGGTGCCGTGAACAGATATGTTTTCTGGCAGATATCCAGTGTAGCACAGGGAGGAAAACATGGCATCCAGTTGTTTGAGTCACACAGAGAATGCAGGAGCAGTAAACCTGGAGAGATGGACAGAGCTGATGCAGCTACGTCATCCCTGTTCTTTTCCTTTTGTAAACCTGCAGAATTTCAAGCATGCACCTTGGGAATAGTGAGTCCACTTGTTATTCTATAAGATCTCCTGATACCAGACTACCATCATCGGGCTGTTTCAGGTCACGCTGCTCTGTGTGCAGAGAGGTCATTACGGGACGGTGATGGGAGGTTCACGTGGATCTGAGCAGAGAGGAGGAGACGTGAGGAAGAGGAGAGGCAGTCACCCGGCTGACATCATCAGAGGCTTTATGCACACTGACGCACCGGAAATACATCCCCTCAGTCATCCTTCAGCAGTGCCTTAAGTCCATTTCCATCATTACTTACATATTCAAACAGAACAAGAAAGATGGCCGGGGTCATTTCTCTGCACGAGTACGAAGGGGCTGAATTATTGATGCTTCGACTACAACTCGGTTACTATTTCATGTTGAAAAAGCATGCAGACGTGTTTTATAGTAGGTACAACTGTTCTACTATGAGTACTATTTAGTTTAACATGGGTTTGCCATCTTTTCCTACGCCGTAACGTGCAGAAACTACAGGTTATAAGCAACACAAATCCTCTCTAATCTACAGGTATCAGCCCTGAGAAGCAGGTAATCACAGATGCATGTGTGCAGGAAGTCAGAGAGTACTGCTGCTGCTGGGTCAGACTGAGAGTGTGTGTGTGTGTGTGTGTGTGTGTGTGTGTGTGTGTGTGTGTGTGTGTGTGTGTGTGTGTGTGTGTGTGTGTGTGTGTGAGGGGAGGAAAGTCATTAAACTACACGGAGCAGCCTCGCTGCACCTGAGCGTCTCGGCTGACTGAGCGTTCAGCTCCACAGCGTTTTTATATTCCTCCTCATCGATTTTAAATCTGTAAATCTCAAACTAATTGGGATCATTCCTCCTGCCGTGTGAGGGGAAGTGAGAGGCTGTTACGTTTGTTACCTACAACAGAGAGAGACACACACACACATTCAATAACAAGAGCATAAATGAGAGTAAGTGGAAGGTCAGGGTTTGAGCAGTGCAGAGTTCACAGTGTAATCTGCAGAAGCTCTAAACATGTGTAGATATTTGCTCAATGCAACGCCTCGTTAAGATGCTGCTGTAGCATTTACCAATTTAGGATCAATAAAGCACATCTAATCTGGTTGAATCAAATTGATTACTTCATGGTTCATGTAGTTTACTCTCTTTGTTTAATGAATCAGATCAGTCACTCAATCCTGACTGAGCTGACACCAAATTATAAATATTATCAGACGTATTTTGCAGCTTTTAGGAGACAGTCAGACCCCAATTATTCCCCAGAGACGGTGGTATTTCTCAGTATTTGACTTCTACACCAATTACAGTTCAATCTGGGGGACATTTTTTTATTTAGACTCGCTCATATGATCCATCACTTCCCTGTTGTATCAAATTAATCTCTTAAAATGTGACGAAAAAACGGCTTCCTTTCTGCCTGCAGCTGCACCAATAAATGCAGAAATCCTCTTTATCCTGTTACACACTTTTGCATCACACACAGCATCCTGATGCCCGCTTTAATGAGTGTAATTCCTCTTGCTGCACTGCAGTGACTGCAAAGAAAATCAATTAATCAGAAAGAGGATGAAATTACTTCAATTATCATCGAAGAGCTTCTGCTTCTTCTGCACTCTCTGGAGGATGTTTGGAGACTCAGCATGCCATCTCATTTCATTACCAGTTTTAGGAGGGGATCAATTTGAAAGATAAGCTCATCATTTACAGAGCAGGATGGATCACAGAGCAGCTCATCTCCTGCACGACACACCGGTGCTCTGAAGGCTCCTGAACACATCATACTCCTGCAGAAATATCAAAGTAAGATGACCTTTAAGGGAGGAGACAGATTTGGGTTTTTGCTGCTCTCACGGAAACAACCGGCAGGAGATAGGATCATTTATTCTACTTCTGTGGAGACGACGTCACTTACTGTCCGCTCTCTCCAGGTCGTACTGTAATGGATGCAGAGCAGATAAATTAGGTTCAGTTTAAGCCCCAAATCATCCGCTCTGAGGGTCACATTGTTCCTGTTTTGCTGCATTTGAGATGTTTATTTGCACCATAGTGTCCCAATATTTGAGGAGACAGGACTTTAGATTTAGAGAAACTACACTTGTGACAATTAACCTTTAAATCAACCTCAAATCTCTCGATTGTCCCTCCAGGTTTCCTAACAGTCAAGAGGGCGGTAAAGATAAGAGACAGGTGGAGTTATGGTATGTTTTAGTGTGCCAAATTTGACTGCATCATGTTATATTTGGTATGGAATTAATCTGCAGACACTCAGGTTTAATAACAGACAAACTCTACTGTTTTTGAGCCTCAACAAACAATGATTATCTTTAGCCTTTTGCTCCTGAAGAAGTTGTGGATAACCAATGATGGGTCCAACAGTGTGCAGGAAATAACAGTCATCCTCACGCTTGAATTGCCTCCTTCACTGAGCGCCTCTTGAGTTTACGCACCCAGCAGAACATCTTTATCATTGCTTCTGCTGCCAGTCCTCTGGATCAGATAAAAAGAGTAAATTACCGAACCCTCCGGAGCCTCTCCTCCTGGATCCTCCTCATGAGAGAGGAGCTTGTCTCTGCACAGCTCGGTGCACATGGACGCCTTCCTTCTCAGAGGAGCGTCCAGATATCCTCACACACACATCCCCAGTCTGAAGACAACTCCAGACTGAATAACGGACACGCTGGAGGATGAAATAAGCTCTGTGATCTGTGTGTGGTTTTACCCCGAACACCGCCGGCTTTAATCAGCTGCAGTTGTCACATGAAGGCGACACCATGTAATGAGCACATAGGAAACACAAAGTGATGCACAGAGGGGGGGCCTGGTGGAGCAGGGAGATGGAAAAACAAACGGAGAGAGCACACACACACACACACACAGATAGAGATCTCCGTCGCTGGGTGAAACACACCTCACTACGCTCTCTCATTAACATGCAGCCCGTGTGCTGCTACTACTGTGTGCACAAAGTGACATGTCAGCATTTTCTGAACACACATCATGCAACAAACACTCTGCACATCTTCCTCCTCTTCCTCGTGCATTTCAGGGACATAAAAACAGCTGCTGGTCTTTTTTAGTGCAAGACTTAAGCAGAAAACCTGCAGGTTCATGTCTCCTCTCCATCCCTGCCTCACACCTGGCTGCCATCCTGCAGGAGACCCAGCGACAAACAAAAGGATGAAGTCATGCTCTCACACTGAGAATCACCCCGACACACACACACACACACACACACACACACACACACACACACACACACACACACACACACACACACACACACACACACACACACACACACACACACACACACACACACACACACACACACACACACACACACACACACACACACACACACACACACACACACACACACACACACACACACACACACACACACTTCCCTCATCAGAATCAGAATCACCCAGTCCTGCAGAATCCTCCCTAACATTTCATCCCGCGGAGTTTCTGCAGCACATGATCTCACGCAGAGAGAGGACGGGTCAGACAGCAGAGTGCCTCAGCTGCTCCCGCGGGGATTCACAGCTGACACGCGGGGAGCACAAACCCACAGCGTGTACCAGCCGGAGGAAAGCAGTGTCATTTCATCCTAAACTTGGCGCACTCACCTCAAACAGGCGTCCGATCTTGTTCCTCTCCAGATAGGACTGAATCCGGGACTGCTGAGGAGACGCCATGGGGAAACTGTGGAGCCGTTTATCGGGATGAGATCATGAGGGGATGGAAAGGTGCCAAGCGTCCCCGAAAGATGTCCTGCAGAGAGAGGGTGTGCAGGCGGTGGAGCATCACCATCCCTCCCCTTCTGTGGGGCTCAGTGACAGAGAGACAGACCCTCCTCTCCGGCTGCGGCACAGCCTCCTCTCCGGTTCCTGATCCGGGATCCACCTGACCGACAATCAGCTGCGCAACAGCAGGTGCGCAGAGGCAGCCTGCTAATTACCGGAAGTGCAACTGGTCTGTGTTTTTTGTTGATTATGGAAGCCCATTCCCGCCATAATTACAGACAGTAAAGTCATAAAAAAGACTTTAAAAAGTCATAATTATGGGTTTGATTTTGGAAATAATGACTAATGATCGTTTATCACGTGATGAAGAGACTAAATTATGGGGTAAAAAGTCCAGATTATTACATAATAGTCACAATTAGGAGATAAAAGCCACTATTATGGATTTAATGTTGGAAATAATGACAAACTAAGCATTATTATGTGATTAAAAGACTAAATTATGAGATATAAAATCGAAATTATGATATTAAAAGTCATAATTATAAGATATTAGTCACAATTAATGACAGAAAAAAATCATAATCATAGGATAAAATGCCAAAACCATTACAAAAAAGTCTTGAATATGGAATAAAAAGTCTAAATTATGAGATAAAAACACAACTCAACTCAATATATTGTGTACATACTCACATTTATGCATTTAATGAGGAAATATAATATCTTTAAGGCTTTGCAATATTAAAACCAAAGTGCACGTGATGTTGAAATGTGTAAAACAATAAAAACAGAAGCGTTTCTTGATATCAAAGTATTGTAATACATTATAACAACGGGTTAGTGGCGTATAAAAGCACATATTCAAGGCTTCATACATGTCAAAGTGTTTATAGGAAAACCTGCAGCAGAAATCACATTCTGCTGGAGCTTATTGACTTATTACCACCTGTTTGTTTGTTTGTTTGCATAGTAGTGATCGAGACGTCCAATCAGAAGAGACGCTTTAATCCTGAGTTCTGTCCATTAAAGAACTACAGAGTAAACCTCATAGCTCTGAAACCTGCTTCACACTACGTATGAATATTTGTAATAAAGGTTACACACTGTTATCCAAGGCTGAGCAATAAAGGCCGGGCTGAGGAGGCTAGAGTGAGCCAATGTGCTCTTGAACCATCTTTATGCTGCATGTTTTATATGCAGATTAAACTCAAACGTCCCTCATTAGAGCAAACGTCATTTTAACCCCTGATTGGATTGAATTCTTTGCTTTCTCAGGATGAGTCTTTGTTTTTTCAGATGAATTCAAAGTACAGCGATAAAAATATGAAGTATTAAAAAATACTATGTTTTTATTTACACTTTAGGCAGCGACTGTGGGATATAAAAATGGACCCAATATTGTTCTTATTGGTGCATCCTTCATCGGCTTCTTCCAATGCATTATGGGTCACCATCCGGGGGCGGGGGCTGGCACAGCTTGTACAACCTGAAGAGAGAAACAAACAAACGTTTATTAATTAGAGTCTGTTGTTTAGTGCATGAACACAGAGCAGCGCGTTAGAGACGCTCTTTGTCTGGAGCCATAATCAGAAGGTAAGCTGCAGAGAGACAACCGTCAACGCTGAGCTGCAGAAAACAAACAACAACAAACATATTCCAACACGTAAACACGACTTTAGAGCTTAGCAAGTGCTCCAGGAATATACTATTGCACACACATATGACCATTATAAGGAATCCTCACAACACAGTTCCTTAAATCAAGCATTTCTATGTTCTGTTCTGCAGGAAACACGGCTTTAACAACGCTTTGTGTATTATTCTCTTTTTCTATAGTAAGTACATTTTGTAGAGCCATCAGCCGTATTTCAGTCCCTGCTGTAGTTTAAATAATCGAGTGCACTGCTCAAATCTTTTGGTCTCGATGAGAGAAGGCTGCAGGGTAACTGACTAAATAGGATTTCATTACAGATCATATAATGATGTTAAAAGTGTCCAAAAGCTACATGCATGGTGTTTGAGAAGCTGCATGAATCATGCATTACTTAGTTTGTAAGATAATTAGAAACCCTGCAAACTGTTTTAGTGCTCTCCTTTTTGGATTTCTGAAAATCAAGCATTTTTATGTTCTGTTCTGCAGGAAGCACGACTTTTACAACACTTTGTTTGTATTTTCTGCATAATAATCAGTATTTCTTTTATTCTCAGTACAATTCCAGACCTATAAGCTGTACTTCAGTCCCTGCTGTAGTTTAAATAATCGATTGCATCGCTCAAATCTTTTGGTCTCGACAAAAGGCTGTTATGATGAGTTCTTACAATCAAGCATTTTTATGTTCTGTTCTGCAGGAATCATGAGTTTAACGACCCTTTTTTAGTTTTATCTTGCATATTTAAACAGTATTTTTCAAATCTCTGCCCATTTTCAGACCTTTAAGCTGTATTTCAGTCCCTGCTGTAGTCTAAATGATCCTTTAGAGCGCTCAAATCTTTTGCTCTCGTTGAGAAAAGGCTGTTCTTAAAATCAAGCATAAACACAACTGTAACAACACGTTTCTTCACATTACCCTCCCGATTTGATCAGTGTCTCTAATTCTCTGTGCAGTCCCCCCCAGCTGTGTTTCATGCCCTGCTGTAGTTTAAATAATAATCACACGCTCAGATCTGGAGGAGAAAACGCTGCAGGGCGAACGCTCACTGAATTCACTCCTCCGATAAGAGAACAGGCAGCTAATGTCTCATGATACTGAACACACACACACACACACACACACACACACACACACACACACACACACACACACACACACACACACACAGTGGTTTCCCCCCCCTCTCTGCGTCTCCCCACTCATCATCCACACACTTAATTATATTTGTCAATTTCACTAAGAGGTTCAAAGGGCCGCCTGTCACACTGAGGACGTCACCCACCAACGGGGGGGGGAGCTGCTGAGGGAGATGTTTAGCCCCAGTGCTGCACAATACTCACACACACACGCACGCACTCACACACACATTTACAGTCGTACAGAAAGAAGCAGAGACAAATAACCAACATTCTTGCACACACACATGACTACATCTCTGCACAAAACACACAGACATACCTGGACAGAAAACACACACACACACACACACACACACACACACACACACACACACGCACAAACCTAGAGTACTACCCATTATATGTTATATAAACTGGTAGACAGTAGACATATGGAGTCTCTGTATGTTAAAGATGTGTGTGTTTTACCTCGGGACGGAGGACGGTGTTCGATCTCTCACTCCCAGATTCTTCGCTGAGTTCTGAACCCTCGCTCCCTGAAACACACACAGCAACTCATGTCATCATGGATCAAGAGGAAATGCACCAGGCAGGAATCGGAGATAATATAAAGAGAAAACACACAAAAATAAAGTTTGAAACGAGGACTGGGAATGACGAGTAACCTGTGAGAGAAGAGGCATCATTTCCAATCTTTTTAGGATTGTTTTTGGCCTTAAATTAAATCCCCAGCTGCTGTTTGCTCCCTGTCTTTACTCTGTTTCCTCTTTAGTTGGCAGAGAGGTATTTGGGAGGAGATAAAGTGAGCAGTCAGGAGTTTGGAGGATACTGCTCCTGTCTGTGCACAGTCTGCAGATACACTAACGTTAGAGACACCTGCACTTCCTCTCTGACGCACGAACACAAATCTAACCAGTTTCTGCAGAGGTCATCATGTCTCTGCATCAGCTGACCTCTCAGCTATCTCAACGTTAGCTACAGATAGCATCAGCAATCACTGACACACCCCCTGTGGTCCTGAAGGACCGCTGCAGACTGAACTTCTTTACAGCAAGTGGATGTAAGATGTCTAAACACACATATGTGATGGCGCCAGGAGGATGACAAGAGGAGATTTTAAAGGTAGATGAGGCTAAAGGTCTTAAAGTATTGGACAAATACAACGTTTAAAGGGAAAGGGAAATGATTCATCCTCCTGGGTCCATAGCGTCTGAACACACCATCAAATACTTTTACTAATAGACCATTTGGGCTCATGTTTTGACAGAGAATTTAAGTAAAACAGACTTCTCCAAACGGTACGACATTTCCAACAGGAAATGTTGCTGATGACAAAGCATCCAACGTCTCAAAGTGATATTGCACAAAATAAGACGAACATGGTCAATAAGTCTGACCATGACGCAGCAATCCTGCGCAAAAGTCTTTCACTGATTCAGAATGCTGCAGGTATTCTGAATAATATTAAACACGTTCATACTCCTGCGGAAACTCCAAGGAGGAATGGATATCACCAGGGGGGAGTCTTGTATCAGTTTCATTTGATGTGTTTTGATCTAGCAGGAGTTTACAAATCAAGCTGTGATTGGACCTGAATCCCTCATCATCCCCCTGCTGAATGAAGCCTCTGGGGCGTCTAATGTGCAGTCAGAGTGAATATTTAGCGAGGAAGGAGCGAGGATATCATCTCTTCTCAGTGATGATGCACGGAAACAGCTGAGTCAACTACAGCTAAAACCTCTCCTGCACGAGGAACAAAATAAATCCTGCACGTTCCATATTGCAGTAGGACTCTCTGAAACCACACCCTCTGTGAGAAGGATTTGGTCCCGGCCTCATGCAGTGCATTAGCGCTGAAGGTCACACAGTTTCCTCCTCCTGGCCCTCGGCCCAGCTCTCTGAGAGCAGGAATTAAATGCCTCTCCTCCCGCAGGATCTCAGAGCTCTACTCTCACTGCAATATAACCCCCCCCCCCACCACCACCACCTCACAGACCCCGTTGTCCGGTCTCAGCTTTCTGCAGATGTGCACGCTCTGAGTAAAGCAATTTGTTCCCTTGACCCCAAACAGACTCTCTGCAGTCTCCTGGTTCTGTTCCCCAGCGCCTCATTTGTGCAGCTTCTTATTCAGCTTGCTCTGAATGCATGTTGGATTAAATTGGAATCAGATAGGGGTGAAATAGAAGAAGGAGATGTGGAGTAAATGATAATGTAGACAGCAGCAAGGGAAGGATTTCTATCGTGCAAACACACCGAAAATATTCTTAGAATGCTGGCTCGGTTTAAAATATGGATTCCTACTGAAGTAATAGTGTCTGACATGAATCAAATAACGACTAAAGAGCTGAAAATGTCTGAAGGCACCGATACATCAGCCTTATTTGATTCTGGATGCATGGATGAAACACACATTCCCTCCCAGCAGCTCAAACAGAGATGCTAACAGTGTGTGTGTGCAGGTGTGTGAGTCTCACCTGCTTCCTCATCACGTCAGTGGCCTGCATGATGCAGCGGGGGGGCAGGCCGTGGTTGCGGGCCAGCAGGATGGCCTGCTCCAGTGTCACACTGAGGGTGCAGCTGTGGGAGACAGAGAGCATGCATTTATAATCTGCAGAATAACGGCTCCTCTTCGTTCTCATTCACTTTCTCAAAATGCAACGGAATGATTCCAACCAAAGGAAATCAAATGTGCATAAAAGCTATTCACTATCCAGACAAATAACTCTCCTCTCCTTCCACTATCTGCACCGTACTGTTTTTAATAAACAACAGCCTCAGAGCATCAAACCAAACGCTGACGACGGCTCGACTGCTTTACAGATATAACACATACTCAGGGAGTGTGTTCATCCCTCTCATTATGCGACGAGTGGCAGACCTAAGCATAAACCATTGCCTGAGAGCCAGCAAGCGTACACACAGAGACACGGTGCTGCTAGATGAATGGAGGTAATACATTTCTTTTGCAGGGATTAAGCAATTTCAGAAGAGCAAACAGAAACAGGCTCCGACGCAACAACCCAAAGCCTTTCCTCCTCTTTGTGCAGGAATATGAAGACACAGCGAAGAGTGCATCAGGTCTCCCTGCATCACATTCTTCCAGGACTTCCCGTTTGTCCTCCTCAGGATCGATGCTCCTCCCGAGGCAAAGGCGTGTCCCTGAGGGTGAGTGTGTGTGTGAGACAGTGACTCAGCAGACACACACTCTCTGTTACAGGATGAGGAGGAACCCTGAGAGTCAGAGTCAGCGCTGACCTTTCTCTGATAACAAGCTGCCCTCATATATCGATCCTGAGACTGCAGATTAAACCCAGCCTCTCCTTCATCAGCTCACCCCGCCCCGGGGCTGCTGGGAAATATGAGCTGTCCTCCTGCTAGAATCTCACACCGACGGAGGACACAACTTTGGAGCTGCAGATGTGGAGCTTACTGCTACTCAATCAGAGAAGGACTCAACCCCCCCCCCCCCCTGGAGTTGCATGACTTTATAACAGTGAGATAAAAGATATGAAGTCATTCCCAAACATTTCCCCGATTGCAGGAGGACGTCTGGTACAATTTAAGCTCCATTTAGAGGTTCCCACACTGAGGATCTTGAAATATCCCTTCAGCTGGAGCAGCATGAAGCACAGAGTGTGTGTGTGTGTGTGTGTGTGTGTGTGTGTGTGTGTGTGTGTGTGTGTTTAGCACCCTTCATTAAGCCTGCTCAAATAGGTGATTCACACCATCTGCTTTATCCCGCTCACACTCAGAGACAGAGTCTGCAGTGAATACAAAGCAAAGATCCATTTCCGTCTCTTCAGTCGTTACTCCTCTTCCGCTGAAGTTAGAATAGTTTCTGGAGCCGTGATGGACAGAGAGAGAGAGTAGAGCTGCATATTTTAAAGTGCTGACGCCCTAAATATGTCCCCGTTATTAAAGCTCATCCATCAGGAGAAGCTAATCCCATCCATAGAGAGGCTGCCACACTCATAATGCAGTTTACTCATTACTGTTACTGTCTGAGGACTCTGTTTATACCAGCAATGCATGGATTATTTTAAGGTTTAATGCTACGTGGAATTCAATTTTCTGCACATTTCTAAAGCTTCTCAGGTCTGTGTAACAGTTTAGCAAAATAATTGTGTTAACTTATGATAAATATGGATGTATGTTTGGGATTTACAATGCAAAGTCTGAAAAAACTATTAAAAACTGCCTGTTTCTGAGACTCTTCAGGCACTTTAAAGCCTTTCGAAGGTTGATTTCAGACATTTTAAGGCAAATTAAGATCTTAAGATAGTATTATTAAATGATCAATTCAAAGACTTTTTAAGGATCTGCAGGAAGCCAGAGTGGGTTATATAAGTGTACATACAAATAGTGATGTTGATTTAGCTGATACTTCCATTCATATGCAGTATGATATAATCCTTTATAATATGCAATATAATCATGCATTCTGTGTGCAGCAAGAAGGCAGGGTTCCTACAGTTCAAGGAAAGTCAGATTTGGGCTTTGTAATGCAACTTGGAATGAATATAAAGACGGATTTTCTGCACTTTTTCTGATGTTTGACGGTGATGCAAGATGGATCCAACAATGTATTGGAGACACTTTAACACCAACTATTCACTACTCTTTAAAGATGCATATGAACCCTGAGAGAGATGTACTGCAGGACCTTGCCCGTCAAAATAAAATGACATGTGTTTTGTGGACCCGTGCATCAGGAGGTAAATCTCCCCTGACGGTGAATCACACACGCTGTCAGTCTGCCGCTCTGCAGAGTCAAAGAGTGTTTACAGGAAGTGCACAAATAATCCTCAATATGGCAGCTCCTGTCACCTGCTGCACACACACACACACACACACACACACACACACACACACACACACACACACACACACACACACACACACACACACACACACACACACACACACACACACACACACACACACACACACACAGGCTGGGGGTTAGTAAAGTAGCAGCAGTCAGACAGGAACTTTCTATTAGATCTCCGCCTCTCTTTATCAGACCATCACTCCTGCTCCCTGTGTGTGAGTGTGTGTGTGTGTGTGTGTGTGTGTGTGTGTGTGTGTGTGTGTGTGTGTGTGTGTGTGTGTGTGTGTGTGTGTGTGTGTGTGTGTGTGTGTGAGATATGGAGTCTGTCGGGGCTGAAGAGAGAGGGTCTCAGAGAGGAATGGGGGGGGCATCAGCGGTGACAAATGATCCGGATGTTTCTGTCCCGGTGTCTGGATGAATGAAGCCGTTTATAGAGCTCAGTAATTATGGAGTAATTGACCTGTCTTGTTGCCGGGTAGAGAGTCTGAGAGACCCTCGGAGACAAAGGGCCCCCGTTAGCTGGAATATGCTGCTGGTAATTAATGCAGAGATGTGTGTATTAATAGAGGACTGTGGAGAATAGAAGCAGACGGGACTGTGGGAGGACTGGTGTAAGGAGGATGTAATAAATGAACATTATTCACACACACACACACACACACACACTCACCGGTGCACGCCGCTGTTGCACATGACGATGTGCGTGGCCCCGAGTCTCGAGCAGAGCTCCGAGGCAACGCTGAGCAGCCCGACCCCCGACGCCCCGCAGGCCGTGTACTGACAGGCGGGGCTCCGGCGGCAGCTGATGAAGCTCTCCATCAGACGGTACAGCTCCTCCACCGCGTTCAGGGGCCGCATCAGCTGGGGGGGGGACAGGGAGGACAGAAGAAGAAATGACTATGTTTGTGAGGATAATTTTACACAGAGATGCCTGGTGACTTGCAACTTGGACGTCAGCACCAGTGACTCAGGACTTCACCTGGACCTATTGCAGAGATGCCTGGTGACTTGAAATCTAAGATAAAGACTTTGGACTTAAGTGCAAAGACTAATGACTTGCAAAATAAAGACAAGGTCAAAAATGTGGGATTACACTCGACTAAATCCAACAATTTTTTTAACTCAACTTGGCTCGACTGCAACGAAGTTTAAACTCGACTTTATAAAAAAGACATGCAGGTTGGACTTTACCTCAATGACTTGTGACTCCAGTTTACAAGTTACAGAGGGGGACTTGAAACTCGAACTTTAGACCTGGAACTTGAGTGCAAATACTTTCAGAGTTTGGTCTAAACCAAAGAAGAGCTGCAACCCCCGACTTAACCCCAATGACTCCGCTACACTTTGGAGGTGCATTGCGACTGGTTTGAGACTTAAAACCCAAAGCCCAGGACTTGAGTTTTCCATTTTTCATGCAATAGTAACAGAAAGCTGTTCCAGCCTCTAGCATGTCCATTCTCTGTTTCCAACATCAGTAAAGACAAGATATTTGGGTCCTGTTACCCGGTTGTTCCATGAGGTCCTCACCTTATCGATGAGAGCCGCTTTGGGAGCAGAGCTGGGCGGCAGGTTGGACTGGTCCAGGTAGAACGCCCTAAGGGGGGGGGGGACAGCATGTGAATAAAAACCCAGCTGTGTGTGTGACACACTGCAGCAGATCATCTCTGCAGCGTGAGGTCATCAGGAGCAGGAAGTAGGCCACATGCTGGTCATGTGACCATCAATCAGCTGAGTAACGGGGGTCCAGCTCAGCAGAAACACACACTGAACTTCTGGGCGTCACTCCAACACACTCATTCATTCATGCAGGGGGAGTCGTTCCCTCCCCCTCCACAGGGGGCAGCACATTACGCATGACGTGCACACTCAGCAGTCTGAGACTGCATCAGATGAGAGTAATTCAGCAGCTATAAATAGCACCACCATGATTAATCCCCCCCCTGTAATGAAATCACTGCTTCTCCAGCAGCCACGGTGACGTGGATCATCTGCAGAGAACAGCTTTCTGGAATCAGTGAGAAGAGGAGTCATCAAATCAGGCCGAGAGGTGTCCGTAATGCTCCTATCATAAACACACTTTCCTCTGCTGTCATGCCATCATTTAAACAAGGCCTTTATGACATCAGATGGGAGGAGATCATGAAATCAGCTCCTCTTAGAGGGGAGAGTTACGGGTTGCTTTTCTTGCTTGTGCTAAATAAATGGAGGTTGCATTTAGAAAAAGCAAAATACATCTAAACTCATCTGGAAGAGAAGGATGCATGCTCAATAATGAGTTTAACAGTGTTCTAAATAATAACATATCATATTCTTTCATAAAGTTTTCAGTTGCAAAATATGATCCTGAAGTCCTTAAATTTCCACTGTTTTAACCATGCAAAAGTTTCCTACAAGATCTCAAAGTATCATGGGGTGAGTAATTGATATATAAGTAATGCTTTTGGTAGTCCAGCTCCTCACTCATTAAGGCTAGAGGAGTGTGTGCGTTGGTTTCCTCTTCCCTTCAGCTCATAAATCTCTGAGTCACCTTTCACAATTCCCCCCCTCCACTTGTCAAAAGTTTTCCGGGTATTTAATCCCTTTGTGTGCAAATTTCCCTTTGACCTCATGGCATGCTTTACTAAATCAGTACAAGCGGAGCTAACGGAGGGTTCAGAGCTAACGGCGCGCGTAATTGTTCACGATGGCCGTGTCATTTAAAAGATGCTCACAGAATATACTCTGGTAAAGAGCACTGGAGGAGGAACAGGACAGTGTGTTTCTACCTCTCGGTGAGTCAGACTCCTGCTCTGCTGATGTATGCAGACTTCTATCTTAAAGGTTGGTAATCCTATCTGTCTGGGAGCAGCTTTGTTTATCTCTGGATGAAAGCACCTTGTCTCGCCCTCTAAAGTCTCTATCTGAGGACTATCGGGAGTATGAGCTGCTCTGAAACACCTGAGGACTCCTGCAGGAGAAGTTAATATGAAGCCCACACACACTCTATATATTAAGTCTACATCCGCTGGGTGTGTGTTATTATTCTCTAGCTCTGAGCCTGTGGACTCCAGCCACCCCGCTCTAACGCCCGCAGGCTTCCACACAGCTCCTCCTGATCCAATATTAAAACACATAAGGGAAACTGTACCTGTGGACAGCACACACACACACACACACACACACACACACACACACACACACACACACACACACACACACACACACACACACACACACACACACACACACACACACACACACACACACACACACACACACACACACACACACTGGAGGCTTTATGTTATCGGGCTGATGAGGACACTTCATTCTCTTTGTTTCTGCCGCCAATGGGACGCTGGAGGCCGTTTACAGCCCCAAACGCCACAGAAGAAGAGGTTTTCTTTAGAGATGCAGCGTGGGAAAATCCACATTATCCACGGCACACAGAAACACCTCCAGACGGCTCTCGAGTGTCTGGGACTAAAACCAGTGTGTGTGAGGCTGCAGAGGTGCATGCTGGTCCCTGTAAATCCCTCACTGAGTGACACTCTGCATTATTAAATCTCCCACAATCCCCTGCAGCGTCCTCGGGGCTGTGATGGAGATCTCTGCTTCTGGAGGTCACTTCCTCACTTCCTATTTACACTTCCTGATTTATCACCAGCTGTTTGTCCGACATGAGTTACTACATGAAGCCCAAGCAGCGGGAGGAGACCTTCACACGCTGCAGGTACATCCATAAAAAGGTATTTATACAGTGGGGGTCGTTCAGAGTGCTCCGTGATAAAGTGAGGGGAATAAATAAAAACAGGCAACTTAATGTTAGCAATGCAAAGAAAATGTCTGCTTTAAAACAGACCCTGAAGCTGCAGACTGCTGTCTTTACAAAGCACAGAAGAGAGCAGACGTGTCATCGTTACAGCCGCTCACTGAACCAATCAGAGAGGTGATGAATGGATCTACGGTCCTCACAGCAGAGAGGTAGGATACTACACGTGTTTAATTCTGTCATCATATCTCCTGTGCTGCACCACTGCTCCTAACACGTCTCACGGAGGATGTGTTTCTGCAGCAGCTTTTGTTTCATTATTCAGAGCCGCCCGAGGGAGGAGCAGAGCAACCATCCGTCAGACATGACGTCTGTTGAGCTCAGATTTGTGGTGTTGTTGTTGTTGTTGTGCTGATTCATGTTGAAGTGATGTCACACATGCATTGTTGTGAGAGCATGCAGAGAGCAGGGAGTGTGATTTACACCGCTGCCTGTCGGGGAGGTGTGTGTGTAGGGATTTAGCTGCACGATTGTGGAATAAAAGCTTACACAGGCGTACATTTCCATGTGTATAAGCTATTAAAGCTCACCTGGTTAGCAGTCTTAGCGTATATCATTCCTCTTAAGATTCAGACGTGAAATTATGGATTCATAGTAGTGAATAATAAAGAAAACATTCAAAATGACTATTAAATATATGATCAAATTAGAAAATATATAACAACATAAGAATATTTACATTAAAACAAATTAAGGAAATATAGAGAGAGATAGAAAAACAATAAATACGTAAATAAAATATAGAGAAAATGAACAAAAGGAAATACAAATATATTTCTATTAATTTTAATATCAAACTATTATTTTTATGAACCTCCTATGACTTAGATCAAGTCGTTCCATTAACCAAAACCCTTCATCTGGTTAAAAAGCACCAAAATGTTACTTAAACTGGATAAAAAGTCTGTTCAGGACAGCATCCAACGCTGAAGCACGCTCACAGGTGATCGGACGATCTACACAGCTCTACCTAATATATACCACAGGTTTAGTAACTTTGCTCTGAGAGCACAGTGTCATCTGAGGGAGAGAGGATGGATCTCTGCTACAGACAAAAGGAGTATCTGTGATTACCACTGCACTGCAGAGATTCCCAGTGGCTGATGGGAGCCCTAATGACTCTGAGGCTGTTTAACTAACACAGCATTTATCATAAATCCATGTGTTGATCTCTGCTGTACATCCAATAGTACTCCTCCTCCTCCTCCTCCACCTCCTCCACCACCATCTGTCGGACCATTTACATTTGTATCCCGGCGTGTACCATGAGAAATTTAACGACTGTGTAGTAACACACTGCCAAACATTTCCTCATTAGTGCCACATGCATTTTAATAAGGACAGACAGCTGAAAGCCTGCAGAGCATCAACATGTCACAACCTGCAGCACACGTGCAGCACATCTCCAGGAACCTCCGTCAATAAGAGGGAAAATCTGTCTTTGAGAAATACATCCTCCTCCCCTCACATCCTCCCTCCTCTGGCTCTTCATATTCCCCTCTCAATTTCCCCTCCTCGTTCTCACAGGGTCCTGGAGGAGAAGACGTTCCCTCCTCAGGACATCATGTTTCCTCCTCCCTACTGAAGAGGAGGCGACCATATGTCCTAAGAAATGTATCTCAAAACTATCTACATACTGATGTGCATTCTGCTGATGTTATTCTAGGCGTAGGTCCTCAAATGAAGTAAATAAAAAGCACTTTTCTGGCTGTTATTTCTTGCCACAACTTGTGGATTTGCCTGTCTGCTCCCATTAAAGTCCTTCTGAATAATTCTCTTATCAAACAGAGATTGAGAGCTGTGCAGGAATGTCTCCCAGAATGAATCGATATCACAATCCTCTCGTCCGGCTGACATTTTCCGAGACGTGGTCAGCTCAGAACATCGTGTTTCCTCCCTCTATCAGACACAGTTCCTCCCTACTGGAGAGGAGGTGAGGGCATGCTTTTGGAAATGTGTCTCACAAGTACAATCTCACAAGCAAAAAAAGAATTCATTAATAGTAAGCCCTCCAAAATCGATTGATCTACAGTGAACACAATCGCTACCTGCAGTCGTACACACAGCAGGAGACCCAGAGAGAATCCAGTGGGGGTTTTGGAGCATGCTGCTATTACACACCCCCCCCCAGGCACCTCCATTGCCCCACAGCCTCACTCCCTCTGCTGTCAGCTACATCTGCTGTGTGTTACTGCAGAGCCTCAGCTGTCAGCTCAATAAGGATCTCTGCACAGGTGGAGACTGACAGTACAGAACATGTGCTGCAAAGACACAGGCTGCAGCTTCAGAGGGATTACACACATGTACGTTATTAAGATACCGTCATGCTAAAGGTTCATGCAACACACCTCCTTCAGTGTGCAAACAAGGAGGCAAGAGGAAGCACACAATGCCCCTTCTCCTCCTTTCAAGAGCTGTGGAACCCCAGCAGATCCTGCAGACAGACTCCTGCAGAGATAGAGAGGCTGATGCACAATCTGTATCCTCTAACACACTCTCTAAATGAATGCTTAAAATTCCTTTCACTCATCGAGCAAAACACCACGACTGAATTAAAACCCTCAGCGGAAACGATCCTGGAGGACATGAATGTTTGTTGAGCAGGATCCGGTCTGACTCCAGAAGAGGAAGAAGACTGTCCTTAGATGACACGATGAAGTTTTAAACTCTGTTTAATTACCCCCACATCTGCAGCAGATGTTTAGAGGGAGGTGTTCAGAGGGGAGCACGCTCTCCAAAGAGTGGGTTAGTATCTCAGATGGTATCAGTGAACACGGTTTAATCCTGAGCATAGAGCATCTGTAGTTAATTAGAACAGAGCTGCAACTGAACTCAGACACAGAGAGAGGCATGTACAGTAAATACATATTTTAAGTAGCATGTTTGCTTGTCTTTAATATATTTTTCTCTCTTTTAGATGACGCTTTTCTGTCAGAATTTGCCAGGATAACATAACTGAGACCCTGCAGGGCTCAAAAAGTCAGCCGAGTGAAGGGAAGGTCATCCAGATTTATATTAAATCTAAAGAAGATGTAAACAGACCGCTAATTAAGCAAATAAAGCATGAACTATTGACTAACTTGTGATATTTTTGAGTCATTTGGAGAGTTTTTCCAGGTTAAATCTTTTCTTATAATAACTCCTGTCCTGATTTAAGACCTGCAAGACTCCCAGTGACTGCACCTCGTTAATGCCGCTTGTTAGTGGCTAATTGGAAGCTTTGAAAGTGGTTATAATGAGTGATGCGTGTACCTCAGTCTCTTGTAGTACTGCTTGACCTTTTCCAGGGAGGAGGAGTTGATCTGGGCCTGGTACTCCTCCACCGACACATTGTCTCTGTAGTAGTAACCCTCCATGCTCTCCAGAGCTGAGCAGGGAGGAGACAGAGGATGAAATCTCTGCTGCATCTACGTCTATAATCATATAAATCCTCTCCTTACCCTGAGTGAAAAGCACCGGGCAGATCTTCACTCCTCCTCCACTCCTCAGCCGGGGGGGCAGCTGCAGGAAGTAGAAACTCTCCAGGTGGAAACACACCTTCAGCGCCTGACGGGAACCCTCCACCTGGTAGGACATGGGCATATCTGCGAGAGGAGAGGAGATGAGGAAATGAGACAGGGATAGAGAGGAGGAGGAGGAGGTAGAGGTGGAAGTGAGACAAGGACAGGAGAGAGGAAACAAGGAAAGGAAAAGAAGAAAAGATGCAAAGGAGGAGAGAGAAAGGAGGAGAACAAGGATGAGAGGAGAGGTGAGGAGTAGTGGAGAAGAAACAAAGAAAAGAGACAAAATTAGATAAAGGAGAAGAGGAAGCGAGGAAGAAGTGAGAAAAGGAGAAGAGTGGAGGAAGGAAGAGAGGAAACAAGTATGAGGGTGAAGAGGAAAGGAAACAAGAGGAGATCACACAAGGGGAAGAGAATGATACAAAAAAGGAGAGGAAAGGAAACGTTATGACAAGGAAATTAGTTAGGAGACAAGGAAAGGAAAGGAGAAGAGGAAGAAAGAAGATGAAAGGTAAACAGGAGGAGGGGAGATGAAGAGAGGAGAATAGAGGAGGGGGGGAAAGGAAACAAGAGGGGTAAATGGAAAGACATAGGAGACAAGACGAGGACACAAGGAAAGGATGCTCTGTTTAAAGCTCAGTCTTGTGTGACACACCATGTAGTTGTATGATGAAATAGTAATGATTTATTAATTAGAGAGCATTAAATGGGATCTAGGAGTCAGGGGAGGAGACGTACTGGCCACCAGCGGCTCGCCCTCAAACTGCAGGAAGTAGAAGGAGACCTTCTCCAGATCCATCAGAGCCACCTGGCAGTCCTCCAGCATGGCCTGCTCGTCAGTCTGCACAGAGAGGGAATAATGACAACAGGTTTCATTGAGTGAGGTGTTGAAAGAAGCTGACTGTGGTCCCGGTGCTTTGTGGGAAATGTAGGTAGCAGGTTAAAACAAGGAAAGAAGCACGGAATAAGACAGATCATATCTCTGCTTCTGCAGCGGCTTTTTGGTGTGCATCGTGAGTCTGACATTATAAAGAAGAGCAATGCTAAATCATGAAACTGCACCGCTGTTTGTTTGTGTGTGTGTGTGTTTGTTTGTTTTCTTGTGTTGCGTAAAGGGACTACAACTGAGGATACACGTCCAAAATTGGAGCAAAACAAAGCTGCATAAACAAAAACAAGACACGCTTTCTGACTGTGAAGAGATGCTGTAATGCTGTGATGACACTACTGTGTGTGTGTGTGTGTGTGTGTGTGTGTGTGTGTGTGTGTGTGTGTGTGTGTGTGTGTGTGTGTGTGTGTGTGTGTGTGTGTGTGTGTGTGTGTGTGTGTGTGTGTGCGTGCGTCTGTGTTTATATGGATTATGTCTTCATGTTTGCTTCATCCTGTTTGTTTGTATCTGAATGTGTGTTTACTGGGCACCCTCACACACACACACACACACACACACACACACACACACACACACACACACACACACACACACACACACACCTGCTCGTGGCCTCAGTGATAGCGGCTCCAATGTTTGGGATTGTGACACCCTGCCCCCCCTCCTCATGCAGAGGGATAGACAGAGCAGCGGTGGAAAGAGGATTAGGTCCTTCCTCTCTAAAGACACGCTGGGGAAGGCTCTACATGTGGCAGAGGGACCCTGCTACCTGCCAACTGTGTGTGTGTATGTGGGCATGTTTATCACACACACACACACACACACACACACACACACACACACACACACACACACACACACACACACACACACACACACACACACACACACACACACACACACACACACACACACACACACACATTTCATGTGAGGCCCTAAAGAGGTTTCTCCGGCAGGTAGCGAGACGTCCCGCTCCACAGGTACACAGACTACAGGAGGAAGGAGCACACTAACCTGAATAAATCCACTCTTTAAAACCACTTCCTGTTTCTTACTCCCAGCGAGAGGGGACAGGAACAGAGGATGTAAACAGGTACGTGCTGTTTTGATGATGCAACGTGCAGAAAAACACCTGTGAAGGAACTGTGACAGACCTTCAGTTAAGAAAACCTTGATAGAAATGTTAAAAGGGATCTAGCATTCCGCAGATGAACTCCTCTCCGCACAGCTCGACACTGAAACCAAAGACCAATCCAGTGTTTAAAGTTCCTCTTCATTTAATAAGATAAGGGAGGAACTGCTCCTGTGGATATGCAGCACACCAGTAGAGCGATTCTCCAAAAACAACATGGGCATCTGGGCGGGAAACCCTCCAAAATGGACAGATTGTGATTTGCATTCAGCTATTAGTTTAGAAATCATTAATGGCACAACCAGGGAGAGAAAACCAACCCAGAATCCCTCCTGTTGTGGAGCCAGTTCTTCTGCTTTGGCAGCACTGTGTCCAAGTTTCTGCAGCTTCCTCCTGGATGCATGCTCACCATGAGGCAGGTTTTAAAGAGCACCTCCCCACATCATAAGGGACACGTTGCATCCAATGAAAGCAGATCTGTCCTGTTTTTCAGCAGGTTAACTAAAAAGGAGAGGTGTGTTGCTCACCAGGTTCGGGGAGAGCAGGGACTGGAAGTGGAGCAGCAGCCCAGCGCTGGAGATCTGATCCAGCCAGCGGCGCCCGGCCTCCTGAGCCTCCTGGGGGTCCTGCTCCGAGTCCAGACCCACACTGTGGAACTGAGGGAGGACACACACGATTAAGCTCTCTGTTTATCTCACCCACTCAATGATTCTGTGTGTGTGTGTGTGTGTGTGTGTGTGCGCGTGCGTGCGTGCGTGCGTGCGTGCGTGCGTGCGTGCGTGTGTGTACCTGGTTGAGGACAGCCAGCAGGTGCTCAGAGAAGGCACACACTGCAGCGACCAGAGACTGGCAGAACACCATGTCTCTGCGCAGCTGGATCTCAGAGTCTGCAGGGGAACAGGACGTGAGGAGGCACAGGTAATGCACAGGTAATAGAAAATGCAACTATTCAAGCTGCAGGAAGCAGGGCATTTGTTTCAGGATAAACACGTGTTAAAATACATTTTGAAAGAAGCTAACTTTGCCTCTAAAATCAGGTTTTCTGATCCTCTGTTGGTTTATACATTTCCTGTCTTTCCTTTCATATCTTTATACACTTTATAGCTGTTCCTTTCAACCTTAACACTCCAATACAAGCACATAAAGGGTATGGTTGTACGTCTTTATTGTTTGCACATATGCTTTAAAGTTCAAACACAAACCTGTGTACTGCAGGAGCACCAGGAGCAGCCGGGTCTTCACCTCTGCAAGAGCAGACAAAGCAAACAGTCAGCATCACAATCTCAGCTCTGAAATCCATAAACAGGACGACGCTGTTTCATTTTCTGCACCCTCAGCTGTTTATCTTCACATATAATAAGCAGACAGCGTCATGAAGCCGGCAGAGGGAACGATAACGACACATGTCCTCATCTGTTTGTGAATCAGAGCGGCGGACAAACATAGTCATACAGCTCTGACTATCTGGACTCTATCACCTCTGCTAGGAGTGACCTGTGACCTGTGTGTGTAGGGCTCTCAAACACACACACACACACACACACACACACACACACACACACACACACACACACACACACACACACACACACACACACACACACACACACACACACACACACACACACACACACACACACACACACACACACACACACACACACACACACACACAGAGACATACTCCTGCATGCTCTCATATTGTTGAACTCCAGCTGAAACTGCGGGTTATTCCTCCCCGGACGGTTTGAGATTTAAAGTGACAGCGCTCGGCAGCATTATTACATCCCATAAATATGACGAGGCCCACTGGAGGGTCGGTCAATTGAACACTGAAATATATGACCTCAGGAAACACACTCTGTGTGAGTTAAAAGGTCAGCTTCTTCACACCTCTTTTCCCCCTCTGTCTGAAACCAGAGCCCAGTGTGCTCTGATTGGTCGGCTCTGTCTGTGACTCTCTTACCTTCCACGTATTTGGCGATGGTGTGTGTGAGTGTGTGCACGCTGCCCGGCAGGTTCCAGGGGTCCTGCTTCACGTGGAGGCGCAGCTTCTTGGTGCAGTTCACTTTCGGATCCAACTCCTGCTGAAACTCTTCACACACACACACACACACACACACACACACACACACACACACACACACACACACACACACACACACACACACACACACACACACACACACACACACACACACACACACACACACACACACACACACACACACACACACACACACACACACACACACACACACACACACTGAGGCCCAGGAAGCTAAAGCAAGTCATGAAGTATTTCTCCTCCTTTTGCCTTTTAAGACTTGGTAATGATGCACAGTCCTGCTCTCTTACCTTGTAGTCCTCGTCCAGGGGTGAAGCACTTGGTCTGCTCGAAGGCTCGGGTCACCACGGCTCCTCTCAGCAGGCTGCAGATGGACTCCACCTGCAGAGAGAGAGCATGGAGATAGTGTTATATGAAGCCGTTTCACATCTGCACAGCTGCAGAAATAAGTCGACTGACTGCTAAATCAATCAACAGGAATAAACTCCTAACCCTGGATAATAATATTATATTTAGAGGATTTCTTCATGCAAAATGTCAGAAAATGCAATTTTCAGCCTCAAAAATCTGGTGCTTTGCTGCTTTTCTCTTTTTCTCTGACATATTACAGTGAACATCTTTGGGTTTTGGACATTTAAACACATCACCTTGGACTCTGAGGAGCTAGGATGGACATGATATTCACTATAACATGAATCAACAAAGTAATCTGAAGATGAATCATTAATGGAAATCATCGTTGGCTGGAGCTCAGACTCAAACAGCACAGACCTTTACCTATTAACAAGATCACAAAAAGGCAAATGCATCCCTTTACGATTTAAAATAACATTTATTAGCAAGAGGAACTTTTTTTAAACAATGTTTTCAGTCTTTTCTCTGATAGCCCACATTAACCTGATGTGCCCAGATGTGTGTGTGACTCACCTGGCTGAACAGATGTTCCAGGAAACTGTGCAGCTTCTTCTGCTTATCATGAGACAGCCACACACTGCAGGGCAGCTCGTCCCCTGTGCAACATTAAACACACACACTCAAGCAACACATAGAACGACAGTCTGTTGACATAAAGCTGCAGTATGTGTGTGTGTGTGTGTGTGTGTGTGTGTGTGTGTGTGTGTGTGTGTGTGTGTGTGTGTGTGTGTGTGTGTGTGTGTGTGTGTGTGTGTGTGACGATGCACAGCTGTTTTGTTAATGATAGATCCAGCTGAGCTGTCACGTCCAATCAGATTCAACTTCAACCTGTAATCCTGCAGGTGGACTGTAATCATGACTCGTCACTTTTGGGAGTATTTTGCCTCGTTGTGGATGATTGGGTTTATGGATTCTGACTTTTATAGACAACAGCCGTACAGACGCTGTGCAGGGAATCAATGTAGGTGTCAGATCCTGTCTCACACTGAGGGGGGGTGTTCATAAAGCTAATGCAGAGACACGGAGAGACACTAATTGGCACCAGGGGGGGAGAGGAGGATCTAAATTCAATCAATGTTTGATAGTCTCAGAGGGAGACCCATTCCTCCAATTTATCCTCCCTGTTTCCTGCTGTATCAAAGCTCTGATGTTACTTCATTTTCCTTTCATTCCAGGTTACTTCTGGTCTCAGAGCTTTTGTACAAATGGCCATCATAATGGGAGTTATTTCGGCTTCATTTGGGGTTATTTATTGGAATTCAATTGGTTTTATTCTGCACATACGTTCATTAGCTGGTGGGAAGCAATGCAAAAATACACACAGAATGATCCCGTGGTGAAACATGCACCCTGCATCACTCCCCCTTAGCTTTAGTTTTAAACCATGCCTGAGTTATCCTCATAATATCCGCTGAATAAGTCGCTTTATGTGTGATGTTCAGTACTCAGTATTTCTGGTGTACCTGAGTCCATGTCGTCACTGTGCACGTAAGAGCTGCAGTGGCTGCTGCAGATGCTGGTGAACGAGGCGATGGAGTTCCTGTTGCTGTTACAGTCACTGAGGACACACAGAGAGGGGGTCAGAAAATGCTCTTTATTGTTGTTAAAGTAACCCCCCCGTCTCCCCGTCACCCCCTCACCCCACCTGTAAGAGTCTCTGTTGCTGATGGTGTCATGTCCGGAGTCCTCCTGCTCATCACCCGCCACGTTGAAACACACCTTCTTCCCGTTCCTCTCGCCCCGCTCGCCCTCGCTCTCTGCAGAGATGAAGCTCTCGGGGGTCCGGGCCTCGGAGGCGGGGGGGTGAGTGATGGAGGATAAGAGGCTGAGGAAAGAGAGGATGGGGGGGGGGATTACTCTAAAACAACTCTGAGACAGTCTTTGATGCTGCAGGAAGCTCCTCACTATGTGTGTGTGTGTGTGTGTGTGTGTGTGTGTGTGTGTGTGTGTGTGTGTGTGTGTGTGTGTGTGTGTGTGTGTGTGTGTGTGTGTGTGTGTGTGTGTGTTTGCCGAGCATATGGTTATTAATATGTTCAGCATGCAGCTGAGTCAACACACTGCAGTGTGTCATGTCAGCAGGAAGAGGACGGGATATTTTCTCAGTTGCAGAAACACATGTTGGTGTTTAAAGCCGATTTCCAATAAATGCAGACGATGGGAGTTTCTTGTTATCTTACCCCCCCCCACACACACACACACACACACACACACACACACACACCATGTCTGCTTACATCTCTGACTCGTTATAATTCGTGTCCGCTCAGGGTTTCAGACGCCGAGTTCCTGAACTTCAGGTCAGACTGTTTTTATGCTTTTAAACTCCTCATTCCTCTCTCCATTGACCCTCTTCCTTTCCATTCACACGCTGCCCTCATTACGCTCGCCCTGCACAGCTGAGAGCATACCATCGCCATGGAGAAGCTCTGCAGGCTCTCCGATTGGCTGACGCTTAATAAAGGAAGGAGCACAGTCTGGGGCCTCGGGGGTGAAAACGCATATCACCAGAGATCTGTTAATCCGTCTCTAACCCACTTTACTCATTAAGCATCAACGCCTCCACATCTGCATCCCAGAGATCCACGGCAGAGAGCCACTTTCATCAGTCAGCTCTGCAGCCGTCAGGGTGGGGAGGAGAGTGTTCGAAGGGGGGAGGAGCACAGGTCGCTGCTGCAAATTAAATTAAATAATCATTTTCCAAATCATTCAGTTGGTTTTGTTTGCATTACTATGTGTTTACTCTGCACGTTGCATGCTTTAATTCCATGCTGAGGGACATAAATCAGAGCCTGTCAGGATGCTGTAAATCTTAAAGAGCCCCTATGCTCCTTCTATAGATGTTAGTGCATGTAAACGGTCTGCAAAGGCTCAAATTCCTGCAATAGAGTTTCTGCAACAAGCAGTGTTTGTTTGTTTGTTTATCCGAGGTACGGTGGAAACAGTTTACAGTCTGCTACAGAAGTTCATTTTTGCAGAGAGAGAAATACTGGGTGCAGAAATAAGACGTACAGAAACAAAAGGAGACTCATTAAAGTTGTGCAGCAGCAGGGACCAGACGGTGAACAGGTTAATATGCAGACCAAGCTAATGAACATCACAAATGCCCCCCCCCCCACTCTCTGAACAAGCCTCTCTTGGTCTGCATGTTAAACACACAGATCTCTCTGAATCTCACACCATTTAAACTCCTCTAATTAAGGAGGACAGGAGGAGCTGAGGGGTCTCCCTCATTGAGACCCTGCAGGATCTATCTGAGGGTCATCTGAATGTGCATCACACACCTTTGGAAACAAGATAAAAGGTCATATTTTAATGTAAATACGACTCTTGTTTTCTCATGTGTCATAAGTATTTTGCACCCCTCTCTTTTTGGCATTCCTTCACTGTTCATATCTTCACAACTACTCTATCTTAAATTATATCATTGAGACTATTAATACACCAAATAGTCTAAATGTAATCTCAGTGAGCTAGACTTATGTATTCATATTTGAAATGCATTCATGCTTTTAAAAGTAGATAATGTTCAGTTTACCTGGATTCAAGATGATGGAAACAGAGCTTTTATCTAAAGTCAGAATCATATTTTGTTCATATTTAACAGTTAAAACAAGTTCCAGTTTCCAGAGTAAGCTGTGTTAATTATTCATGACCTCCTTCTGCATTTACTTAAACATTTTTGTTATATTTTCAGTCGTTGTTTCTGTGTGTTGTTCATTCGTTTGTTCCATTTTTAGTGAATGGCATTTCCAGAGAGCACCTGTCCGCCCGAACACCTCCACGTCACTCTGATGGTATTTCCTGTTTGAGTAAAGCTGCTGCAATGTGGAGCATTTCCTCTCTGCAGCCTTGTGTGCCTGCAAACAATGAACCCAGCCAGGAAACACACACACACACACACACACACACACACACACACACACACACACACACACACACACACACACACACACACACACACACACACACACACACACACACACACACACACACACACACACACACACACACACACACACACACACACACACACACACACACAGGTGCAGGACTAACGACCCATAAGCATGCATCCCTGCATCAGATGCATCACCAGAAAGTATTTTAGTTTTACCCCTCGTCTCTCCACACTCAGACACAGATATCTCCACTCACTCGTGGATGTGTCCTCCATGCGTCTCCATCTCCTTCACCCCCGCAGTGAGCTTGTGCAGCAGCTTTTGGTAGGCGTCCAGCGTCAGCAGGTCCTCCTCCCGCAGCAGGAAGCGCAGGCCGTGGCCCTCCGTCCGGCCCAGACTGTGACCCGACGGGGCGGCCATGCTGGTGATGGTGTGCTGCAGCTTCACCATGGGGCTCAGCTTCCCTGCAGGAGAAGCATCTGTGAGAATCAGGATTCCGAGAGCATGCACTGCTGTTGCCGGCTAGATGTGCTCACCCTGCTCGGCGCTGCGCCCCCCCCTCTCCAGCGTGTTCTTCCTGTTGTCCAGCTGCACCCCGAAGGCGCTGCCCAGAGAGGTGGAGGTTTTGGGGTAGGACACCTCCATCACGTTGATGTGGCAGTTGGTGGGGCAGAAGTCGCTGCTGTGGAGTGGGGACACCTTGGCTTTGGCCTGCTTGAAGGTGGGCCAGGCCCGGTTCTTCAGCACCCGTGCAAACTGAGAAACGGGAAGAAAAGGGATATTAAAGATGCATGCTTTGACCCTTTAAAACAAGTATCTCTGGTGCAAAACACTGCCATAAAACCTGAATTATGCACCCTTTGTTCACACAGAAAAGGTGAGGTCACAGACAAATAAGTCAGACAAGAATACGACTTTGATAGATCCTATATGTTATAGCATTTTGTAATAGTCTAGTTCACTCAGGGACAAAATAACGAGGAAAATAGCTTGCAAAATGTCTAAATCTGGTGAAAAATATTGAAGTATACAAGTTTGAAAGCAGAGCTCTGGATTAGCTGCACGGTTTATTAAAAGAGCTACAGCAGAACCTCCAAAATGTACTTTCCACTGCCAAATTTATGCCATATGCAGCCAAAAGGGGTGAAAAGTAAACAGAAAAGATGTCCGAACACATGCATGTGTTTGCTAAAGTGTAAACCTACTTTGTGAGACATGTGGGTAGAGATCTATATTGCATTTTACTGGAACTATGTGTGGAAGAAAAGCCATTTTATGAGACTATTGACAGCTGGGTTTAAAATCAATAGTAATCAAAGTGAGGAATAGGAACTGAAATGAAAATGTAAAAGTCTGGAAAGATGTGAAACAGACCATCTGTCAACACAAAGCTCTGTTTTATAGGAATATATTCCAGCTGGTGCTAGAGGAAAATCATAAACACACATTACTTTACATCTCCTACATTCCTCTTTGTTAATGTGGCAGCTCAAATATTTACCCCAAAAATCTGAGACATATGTGAGAAACTCCAGGCTGTTTATCATTTAACTTAAACTGCTGTAAAAGATGTGTTTATAGTGTGATTTATATCTCCATGATGTCCTGAATGTGTAGCAGAGGGACCAAACACACACTTTATTATGCTGCTTTAAATAAAGTGAGTATTCCTCCAGATAACATCTCCCTGAAACAACACACAGCCTGAGCACCATGCAGAGAATCAGGAGCATATTTTACTCCCTGCAACAAACGCTGCACTCTGCATGAACCCTGTGTCCTGCTCAGAGGTTTCTCCGCAGATGCAACTGTCAGGATGCATAAGGTAAAGAGAGTGTGTGTGTGTGTGTGTGTGTGTGTGTGTGTGTGTGTGTGTGTGTGTGTGTGTGTGTGTGTGTGTGTGTGTGTGTGTGTGTGTGTGTGTGTGTGTGTGTGTGTGTGTGTCTTTGGCATAAATATTCAATTTGGAAGACATTTGTATAAATTCTCCCCTGCCACTGTCTATGGGGCTTTTATTTTGAAAAACATGCCTCCTTCTGTCCCTTCTGTTAGTATACAGCTTTGTATAGGATACAGTTACTCCATGGGGCTTTCATTTTGAAAAACATGCCTCATACTGGGCTTCCTTTAAGGAAACAGTAGCACTAATTTTATTTTATTTTTGAAAAATAGGCATCCTAAGCTTTTTGTAACAATAGAGAAACACCTTGGGGCTTTTACTTTGAAAAAAGGCAGCATCTTGATCATTATTCTCGGATAGTTACTCTACGGGGCTTTCATTTTGAAAAACATGCTTCATACTGGGCTTCCTCAAAGGATACAGCAACACTTTAGGGCTTTTATTTTGAAAAGATGTGTTAAATCAATTAGGAGACATCTTTTTTGAACTGTGATCTGGCGAGGGTTAAAGCTGTAATCCCTTTGTGAAATCAGGATGTGAAGTGTGAGCTGAATTCCTCCACGTTCACCCCCCCCACCCCCACCCCCACCTCCTCTCTCTCGGGTTCGGAGGAGGAATGTGTTGAATCCTACAAAACAAAAGTCCCGTCTGAGGCTATTTATAAAGCGTCTGTAATGAATCCCTGCTCTCACGCACAGAAACACATCGGGGTGAAGCTCTTGGTTATAGATGTGGAGGAAAGCACTTCAACACACAGCTGGAACACACACTGCAGGACACACACCAGATCACACACTGCAGGACACACACCAGATCACACACTGCAAGGCACACACCATATCACACACTGCAGGACACACACCAGATCACACACTGCAGGACACACACCAGATCACACACTGCAGGACACACACCAGATCACACACTGCAGGACACACACCAGATCACACACTGCAGGACACACACCAGATCACACACTGCAGGACACACACCAGATCACACACCACATAACACACACCAGATCACACACTGCAGGACACACACCAGATCACACACTGCAGGACACACACCAGATCACACACTGCAGGACACACACCAGATCACACACCACATAACACACACCAGATCACACACTGCAGGACACACACCAGATCACACACTGCAAGGCACACACCAGATCACACACTGCAGGACACACACCAGATCACACACCACATAACACACACCAGATCACACACTGCAGGACACACACCAGATCACACACTGCAAGGCACACACCAGATCACACATTGCAGGACACACACCAGATCACACACTGCAGGACACACACCAGATCACACACTGCAGGACACACACCAGATCACACACCACATAACACATACCAGATCACACACTGCAGGACACACACCAGATCACACACTGCAGGACACACACCAGATCACACACTGCAGGACACACACCAGATCACACACTGCAGCACACACACCAGATCACACACTGCAGGACACACACCAGATCACACACTGCAGGACACACACCAGATCACACACTGCAGGACACACACCAGATCACACACTGCAGGACACACACCAGATCACACACCACATCACACACACCAGATCACACACTGCAGGACACACACCAGATCACACACACCGGATCACACACACCGGATCACACACACCGGATCACACACACCAGTCTAAATATTCCCTGTCCTCTCTCCAGGGATTCAAACACAGCAGCCTCACCACTTGTTGATGTCAGAGTGAGGAAACGCGCATCCGTTGAGCAGGAAGCCCGCTTTAAAGCCGTTTCCCATAGAATTAAGATGGCTCTGCACGTGCAGAAAGCAGATGTTTCGAAAACATATGAGCTATTAAAGACCAGGGGGTTACACATTACTGTATGTATTAGGATGGGAGTAAATCATGCCTACACAAGCGTGGATTCAGCGGGGATAACAACAATATTTAAATATAAAAAGCCTTTGTGTTTTTGCATTACATCTTTATATAAGGGCTCTGTCACCTGGTGCATGCACTGCGTGTCTCTTGATTAGAGACATTTCCTCCATCAAGTGATGCAAAACGTTCATCAAAATGCAGGAAATTTAGAGTCTCTAATTTTCACTTTAGAAAGTCCTAGAGAACCCTCTGTTGGAATAAAACCCCCACTGTGTCTGAGTTTGCATGTCTTTAAACACTGTAGTAAGTAGTAGAAGTCATTGCTGGCCTAATATATGTTTTATAATTAGCAAAAATGGCCTGTAATGAGCCTCTCATCGTGGAACTACGTTACCTTCCTGTAGCTGCTGCTGCGCTGGTCGATGTGCTCCACCCTCTCTGCACACATGGCACTGAAGCGGACCTGCAGATCCTCGGGGAGGACGTCACAGCTGGAGCTCAGCCGGCCGCACATCTGCACCAGCGTGTCATCGTTACGCGCCAACGCCTCCAGAATCTGCTCAGAGAGAGAGAGAGAGAGAGAGAGGAGGCGCTGAGGAACTCTGCAGGGAGGGGATGTGGACCAGGACAACTGAACACAGGGAGGAGGACTCTGCAAACCATATCTGAAATAACCGTGTTGTATTCATAGATCTCAGAGGACATCTCAGAGGACATCTGGGCCAGATGTTCGTAATAATACTGACTTCCAGGGAACGGAAAACGACTTATAGTCAAAGTTTTATTTCCCTGCTTGTTATAAGGTTTCATTCAAGCTGTGAAAGGCTGTAAATCTCTGCTAATTCACCACGAAGAGGAACGATGTGTGAGAGAAATCCTCTTTTCTCTGCTGGTTATAAATCAATACGGATCAGGCTGTGCTGGGATGTAGAGTGCATTTACACAGTGTGCATATGGATATAAAAATGTCCCATTAAGCCACACAGCAGGAGAGCAATGACACACAAAAGAGCTAAAAAATTAAGGAAAATGCCATCAAAAGTTGTGAATGAGAATCCAATTGAATTCAAATTCTAATGAGATTAAATGAAGGATTTTTGTGGTTTTATAAAAAAGCGCTTTGAAATGCCACGAAAATGACTGTCAATAAATCAGTCAGGATTAAATGTAACTCTTCATTTAATGAGATTAAATGAAGGATTTTTTGTTGTATTCAAACATAAAAACGTGCTTTAAAACTTGAATACAAAAGCCATAAAAAGTAATGAATCATCAGTCAATCTATTTTTCTAATTCTAATTCATTTAATTAATTGTATGTGTTGTATTGTTTGTTGCCGTTGGAGACTCTGGTGTGGGGCATTTCTCTGTACCAGAAGATGCTCAATACAAAATATTAATTAACATTTGAACACATTTATAATCCATCACAACAGCAAGATAAAGAATAACGATTATACATCATTTATTATAAGTTTAGATCCAGCTTCTCTTCTGCCTGCTTTGAGGCGAAAACCTGTGTTTTTCAACATGTTTGGGTACACATGAAGTTGCTTTTAAGACCTTTTTAATAATACATAAAGTTCAAAATAATACAAATAACTATGCCACAAGAAACGAGGCTGCAGTAAACACCAGATTTATTACCTTAATTGAATTTAAATGACTTTCCTATCAGAGGCTGGACGTTCTTCTTCTGGGTGTAAATGCACATCACACACACACCGCCTACAGACAGTGCATTATATTTAGGCTGTTTTTAAGGACAGATTACCTTCGCAGTGAGGCTGAAGAAGCCCTTGGGCTCCACCATCTTCTCCAGCACGTGGCACTTGATGCCGGCCGTGCTGTCGTACTCGTACATCACGCCGTACTCCAGCTGCACGTTGTCCACCGTCAGGCTCACGTGCTCCTTCTTCCCGTCGATGATGGAGAGCGTGTTGAACTTGTCCATCACCTCTGTGGACGCAGAAACACAGAGACATGATGGTGAAGCAGATCTCAGGTAAACATGGCATCAGGTCTCAGAGGTAAGGTGGAAAACAACATCCTCCCCCTCCTGTTCATGATGCAAGGACAGGTCACAAAGTTAGTTCATCTGAGTTTTGAAAGCTCTGCGAAAAGACAGGAATTAAGCATTGAATCTTTCATTGTCAGGATAATTTTCAGTCAGTGTTTGTTGTTTTATTAAGTACATATTTTGTGGCTGAAGAGCCCCACCAATGCATGCTTTAAACTGGACCAGGTGGGATGTTAGCACACAAATAAGTAGCTGGTATTTAGAGTGCATAAGAAATAAAAAAACCCAGGAAGAAAGCATGCATACTGACAAGATAATGCCTTTAACTCTCACCCAGTCTCACAGATGATAATAAAATGAGGGACTAGGAAACTGATTATCCTGGTTAAAGTCACTAACACAGGAGAGAAAACTTGAAGATTTAAAAGGAAATGTAGAAAATTGTGTTTATTTTTTCCACTTTTTGTGTCGATTCAAACAAATAAAAAAGGTTAATAATCTGAGTTCATTTAATAACATTTCTGTGTGAAACAAGCTGTTTTAAAAGCTCTGTAAAGAAGGGAATCAAAGCCGGGCTTATTCTTTTGGTCAGGATGATTTTTTGTCACAAGAGGCTAAAGTGCCGCACTAATCCATGTTTTAAATCAGAGTAAAAGCCTCTGTTTTCTTCCCTGTGGAGATGCTAACACACAATTAATTACCCTGTGTTCAGAGAGCATGAAGACGTTACCAGGAAGAGCACATGAATCCTCACAAACAAACATCCTTACATCTGTTGAAAAGTCAGAAACACAGGAGTGAAAAGTAGTGAAATCAGACGTGATAAATGGATCGTCTCTCCTCTCTGGGTTTCCTCGCATCTCACACACAAATCACCTCGATGATGTCCTGATGTTCTGTAACAAACCAAGGGACGACCACAAAGTGTTTGCATCCTCTCTGCACTGTAGGAGGTCTGCAGCTCAGAGGAAGACCCTCTGCTCCCCCCCCCCCCACATGATGAGCACTTCCCACAGCTAACTATCGCTTTGCTAACGTGATGACTTAATGGGCCAATAAATCCTGAGGGGAACACTTTCCTGTGAGGAGCCGTAAATCAGAGGGGGGAATGAACTCGTGATGAGCCGGAGGAGGGGTGTGTGTGTGTGTGTGTTTGTGTGTGTGTGTGGGGTAACTTCTCACACTAACACGCTCCAGATGAGCCTCACTTGCCTGCGTTACATCCACACACACCTCCAGAGCAATTACTTCACCCAGATTATCAGGGTGCTTCCTGTGTGTGTGTGTGTGTGTGTGTGTGTGTGTGTGTGTGTGTGTGTGTGTGTGTGTGTGTGTGTGTGTGTGTGTGTGTGTGTGTGTGTGTATGTGTGTGTGTGTGTGTATGTTTGGTCACCTTCCACTTTGCACTGGAAGCCGTCCCCGCTCTCCTCAGGTCTCTGGTCTGCTCTCTGGTTCTCCTCCTGAGCGCTCTCACTGTTGTTGTACACCCACTTTATGGAGTCCTGCTGCAGGGATTCAACATGCATTCAATATACCAGTGTAGTGAGGGAGTGTGTGTGTGTGTGTGTGTGTGTGTGTGTGTGTGTGTGTGTGTGTGTGTGTGTGTGTGTGTGTGTGTGTGTGTGTGTGTGTGTGTGTGTGTGTGAGAGAGAGATATGGAGGCACAATTGGGGTGGGCAGAGCACACGGTGAAAATCCTTCACAGACATGGAAACACAGAGCTGCTAACAGGAGACGCAG